>NC_090237.1:21840000-22012500 GCF_024489055.1 Chanodichthys erythropterus
ATGTCTTTGCGATGCCATCTTTTCTTGTCACCTCTATCTATAGTCAGGGTTCCAACATTTCTACCAGTGAAATTTCCATGATTTTCAGTGATTGGCGTTTTTGCTCTTTGAGAATGAAACCTCAAGATGAAAAAAATATTTTAGAGCTGAGAAACATTTATGTTCGCTACAGAAATTTCCATGAATTTAAGGTTTTATAAATTTCAATAACTTGAAAAATGCCTGGTTAAATTTCCTGACATTTCAAGGTCTTTCATGATCGTGAGAACCCTGTATTGGTTTAGTTTTCTAACCTGTTTAGTCTTAGGCCCTGTTTACACCTGGTATTAAGATGTGTTTTGGTTGACTGGATCACAAGTGGACAACGGGGTCTAAAACGTTTTGAGCTTGTCCACTTTCGACCACTTCCCGAGGTTTTCGAAAACACGTTTGACCAGATATCTTTCGTAGTGTTGACGCTCATGTGGTCAAATGTGTTTGAACAGCCACAAAAGACCATCTACTCTTCGCCTACTGAACTAATGCGTAAACATTATGGGAAGCGTAGTAGCAAGACAGGATATAAACTTTGTTGGCTGAAGATCCAAGTTTGGTTTGAAGACGAAAAAATTTACCAAGCACAATGTTCTCTCACCATTCCCGATTTCTAACACACACTCACAGCGTTTGGCCGGTCTTGTGACTGTCAGAGAAGAAACGAAAGCTGCTGCTTTCCATGTGTTGTTCCGGTGTCTCCGTTCACATTCATGCGTAAATTGTGGGAGCTTATTTTGTCCATTAGATCGAAAGATCTGAAAAAAAACAATACATTTGACCCTCCTCTCGAAGAAATCAGGACAGAAGTGTATGAAAGTGGACAAAAGAGATGGATTATAATACCAGGTGAAAAAAGGGTATGTGTCTCCCTCATCTACTTGTGATCCGATAACGCATCTTAATACCAGATGGAAACATAGCCTTAGGTAACCCCACAATTGAGACCAAACCAGAAATGTGTTCCTTTTAAAACATGTAATACTAGATACCATTACCTTATACAATGTCATATACAATGCTGACAATGATAATAATGAAAATAATAAAATAAATGAATAATAATAATAATAAATTAATTAATTAAATCCAAATTAAATCCATTTCAGCTGCATTTCAATCCTTCACAAGAGAGGAAACTTATGACACAGCTGCACGGCATGCTATCTGCACCTAACGCTGTAATAAATGCTAAGCTGCTTTTTAAACACTGTTTGCAGATTCTGAGGCATAAAGACCAGGCCAGTGACATCAGCACCTCTGTCTGCGGTTAGGTGGCTGTCACAGGAAGTGACAGGGAAACAATTCACTACATAAGTTAGTGTACGTCTGTGTGTGTGTGAGTCGGTAAGCATATGTCTCTTTGTTCATGTGTGTGTGAGAAAGTGCAAGGAATGGCTTTTTTTTTTTTTTTCATGCTATCAAACGCTTTTCCCTGGAAGACAAAAAGGAAAAACAATTGTGATGCGCCCAGACATCAAGTTACAGCAATAAAATCAAAGCCAGTGTCAATTAATTTCTCCTCACTCTGATAAATGGAGCCCTTTTCTCATCTATTAATAATGAGAGCAGAAAGCACCACAAGAACATCTGTCAGTGAGTTTCATCTTTTCTCCAGGCAGACAGTTGGCTGTCCCCGGCGCTCACATGTGCTGGGAGGAGCTCAATTCTTCGGCCTGAAGACACCCATGGGGAGTGAAGAGAATGATCCTTAGGAGTCAATAAATAGATTGGCATGCATCGATGGGAGTTTGTGGCCTTATTTACACATCCGCTTAATCAAAAAGAAGACGGGCAGGGAGAAAAATAGCCTCTCGGTAAGCTCTCTGGAACTTGGAACTCTTGTAAACTAAATGAGACTAGACAGCGTAATCGATTGTAGCTCCAGCCACCCCACTACATTATAATGACTTGGGAGAGAGGCATTGCTCTTGGAGAAACCGAAGAGAAGACCTAGAAAAGAATTTGGGATTGGGGGGAGAGAAGTGTATAAAAACAAAAACGTATTGAAGCTGAGCGCCATCATTGATGCTTTATTAATCTTTTACTCCAGTCGAGTGTGCTTGAGTGCAGTGGTAGATAGATCTCAAGGGTGCGGAGATAAACTAAACTGCAATATTAGAAAACTAGCGGGGCAAATTAATGCACCTGCCACTGGAACGTTAAGAAACAAGTTCTATTAGCGCGAGTGAATAAACACACCAGCGTTTAATGTGTACTCTATAACAGTGATTCCCAGTGAGTATGCCAGGGGGGACTTGAGCAGGTTCCCAGGGCAAAGATTTAGATTGCTTGATAAAAAAGAAAAGAAAAAAAGAAATGAATTACAATAAAAATAAAACTTATTTATTTTATTATTATTTTAAATAATTTTAGAATAAAAAGCATTTATATTAATATTTAAAAAATAATGTTAAGATTTTTCCAAAAATGTATAGCATATATTACCATTGAGAAATAATAACATTTTCAAATGACCTCTAAAAAATATAACAATAAAATTTTAATATTTTTTAAATTTTTATTTTAAATAATTTTAGAATAAAAAGTTGTATATTAATATTTAAAAAATAATGTTAAGATTTTTCAAAAAAATTATTGCATATATTACATATTTTTTTATTTAAATAATTTTAGAATAAAAAGTTGTATATTAATATTTAAAAATAAGGTAGAGATTTTTTTTAAAAATGTATAGCATATATTAACATATTTAGAAATATTCATTTTCAAATGACAACTAAAAAAATAACAATAAAAATTAATTATTTTTTATTTTTATTTTAAATTTTAGAATAAAAAGTTGTATATTAATATTTAAAAAATAATGTTAAGATTTTTCAAAAAATGTATAGTATGCTCAGTTTTTTTTTTTATATATATATATTTTTTTTTAGAAGTTTTGGCAATTTGTGTTGATGAAATTGTAGTTGATCATATGCCCCACAAGAAGCACTGTGTGAATGTTATGAATATATCAAACAAAGTGGAACTTATCTTAAATAAAGACAGCACAAAACACTTTCTGAGAAAAACATTTGACAAAAAAGGAGCATGTTAGGTTTTAAATGATAAAACACTAGATATACTGTTCAAAATTACGCAACACATTACTGTTTTTTTGTCAGTGAAGTACTTGAGCCTTTCTGTTGAGTACATAGAGTAAGACAAAACAGTTGGTAAACACTGATGTACAAGAAGTGTTTGTAATCACCTCTAGGGAAACTTTGGGAGAGATCTGGGGAGTGATCCAATAATTGGGTGCCCTATCTTTGGTTAAAAAAACAAAACAAAAAAAAACATTAAGGTCACTGCCGTACCCTCGCAAGTGGCACTGAAGATTAATGTCAACATTAGGCCCTCCAAAAGCCACCTAACTAAAATACCAGCCACTTCAGAAGCAGCCATTCCTCCCTAATGGCTAATGATCTGAGTCCTTCCTCCCTCATTACAGAAGACAGATGAATGGAGAGGTGCGATATGTGCATAGTCAGCAGGGTACATCTGCACGAAATGTGGAGCACAGCTCAGATAGAAGGAGAGAGACAGACCTTTTCATGAAGCCAAACCTTTTATTCCATTATTTCTATTAAATCAATGGAGTAAAATCATATCACAAGTTGAAAGTTAACGACAAACTAACAAATCAACCAAAGTTAGAACTAAACTTTTTATGTGCGAGTCCCTTTACGACCCCTGTGTCTTCTAAAGAAGCACTAATAATCAGCAGTCTTTTATCTGAGCAAATTCATCATAACCAAAATCTTTCCTAGAAAAAGACTGAAAATGAAATAAGAAATCATAGATAGATAAACAGACATATAGACAGACAGAAATACAAAGTCAAGGGTTAATGTTACAGCTGATCCAGCTTTATCAACCCAATAAAACCTGTTCTGCTCTCTATGTAACTGAAGATGAAAACATCATAATAAATGTCTACAGATGATAAGATCAAAAGGTAAATAAAAGGATGGGGGAAAATGACTAAAGCTCGTGCAGTAGCTTCTTTACAATTACAAGCAAAGTAAGGATTACAGGATGTAAGATGTTAATGTTAAAATTTAACGGAATATTACTTGAAAAATCTCTCTGAACTCCAAAGACCTCTTACATATCGCGCACCATCTGGTCTTTCACTCCACTCTGCGTGAGGAGTTGAGTCATTATAATTCAACATATTGCTATCTTTGACAAATGTTTCTGTGACTAATATAAATGAAGCTAACTGTAATTTCAGTGCTAGTTACGTTTGATTGTCAACACTCCAAAACGGCATAACAAAACAGAGGAGTACAAAAAACAAACATAACCAAAAAATCTATTCCCTCACAAACAATTGAGCCATCTTTTCACAATCATCCCCTAACATTTATCCCATTCTCATCTTTAACTATGCGAATTAGGCTTTCATTGTGTTTGTGGCGGTTCGACTGGCTCTGACAGGGCCGGTAATGAAGAGCCATATGGGACGCCGCTTTGAGCTCGATGCTTTCTGACAGTTCTTTCTTTCATAATCCATAAACTCCACGCAGTCTGCTGCCTTTTTCACAGGCGCTGGAGCAACAAGTCCAATTTCACCCCTCTCCCCTGCAAACAGGCTAATGTGATTACACTTGCATCAAAACAATTTGAGCCTTAATTACAGCAGACACATCAAGGCGAGGGCCATGATAGGAATTTCTCAAAGGAAGCAATTGGCATGACGAATTAAGGAGAGAGAGATTAAAAAAAAAAAAAAAAAAAAAATGTATTTGATAATGCGGCGTTCACTGCCGCAAATGCCAGTGGCGGGAGCCAGTGCCGGGCCTCGGTGTTTACCCTTCAGAGTGAAATAAAATTGATCCATCTCACCGGAAAACGATTGCATCAGGGTGCCTAATTATACTCTCTACAACAGGTGGTCTTTATGTCTGTATCGAACGCTATTGAGGTTTCTCTCTGGGTCATCGTGTGCGCCACAGAGATTCGGTAACATCGTTAATCCGATGGTTTAAATCAGGATTGATATGAAACAAAAGTACACACGTGTCTGTTCTCAGGTGTGAGAGGTCAAAGGTTAGAACATGGACGTGTAGGAGTCAGTCTTTCTCAACAGAGTTCTTCCTCTATCTGCTACTGAATAATGCATTCAGCACATTTCACCTTATCTATCTCCTCCCTCACACGGGCCTCCGGATCTCAATCATTTTGACTAATTAGCCATTCCAAACTCTCTCCCAAACAAGCGCCAACTCCGCAACAATTAAAGCGATGGATCTCATTACCGCACTCCTCTATTGGGTATTTAGAATCATGGCACTAAAAGCCATTGTCCTTGAGCTGGGCACCTGAGTGAACACTGCATCAGGATATTACATGGAGAGAAGAGATACAGGAGTGAAGGTGAAAGAGAGAACAGAGAGAAGCTGATGAGCAATAAAGGTTGTTGACTGCTCTGAAGAGATATGCTGCTGATGGTTAAATTGTCCCTGACACAAAATGGCACCTTGACACAACCAAAAAACAAACCCAACTGATGTGTGTTGTTTCTTTCTATTACGTTTAGCAAAATATGCATGTTATATTTTTTTGTATAATATTATATATGTGCACTAGGGATGTAATGGTTACTAGTTGGCTGCTGCAGATACCTAGTTGACCCTTGTGACTAGGGGTGTAACGGTACATGTGTTTGTCCCGAACTGTACAGTACACTCTAAAAAATGCTGGGTTAAAAACAACCCCAGTTGGGTTGAAAATAGACAAACCCAGCGATTGCCCAACCTGCTGGGTAGTTTTATTTAAACCAACTATTATTTAAAAATTGCTATATGGCTAGCTTAAAATGAACCCAAAATAGTTGGGAAATTAAAGACCAGATGCAATTAGAGACAACAATAATAGACAAACGGTGAATGTTTATTAATAAGCTTTAATATTTTATTAATATGAATTTAATAGTTTAATAGTTTATTAATGTAAATTTATTAATAAGCAATTTAATAAATGTTTATCGTTTAATAATTATTTATTGAACATTAATAAATGTTCATTTCCAACATACTTTGGGTTAATTTTAATTAAGCAATACAGTAATTTGGGTTAAAACAACCCAATTGCTGGGTTTGTCCATTTTCAACCCAACTTGGGTTGTTTTTAACCCAGCATTTTTTAGAGTGTACCGATGTCAGACGATCAATACAATCAGTCAAGGGCGATCCACGCTCCGACCCAGAAGGGGGCGCACATGGTAACATAACACTGTTTGCTAACAGCCACAACAGGAAAAAGAGCAGAAGAACAGCACATATGTGAATGACTTGAGTGCTTGAAACCATAGTCCACTAGATAGTGTGCACAAGTCGAATGCGTCTTTCTGTGCTCACGGACAAGGGAAAATACTTTGAAAGGCTTGCACACTCAACTGTGTGCTGAACTGTGTGCTGAAAGGGTGCATTCGGTTTACTGCTTAGTGCTTAAAGGGTTAGTTCACCCAAAAATGAAAATTCTGTCATTTATTACTCACCCTCATGTCGTTCCACACCCGTAAGACCTTCGTTCATCTTCTGAACACAAGTTAAGATATTTTTGACTGGTATAGACTGTACTATACCAACTACCTCAGGGGGGACTAAATGCCGCTAGGTATAACAAACTGTGATTTGCACTACTGTCTGTTCAAAATAAAATAAAATAAAAGAAACCTAGCATTGCGGATTTGTTCCTTTGCCCTTTACACTTTAGTTTAGGGTCCAATTCTCACTATTAACTAATTGCTTATTAGCATGCTTATTACTAGGACATTGGCTGTTTATTAGTACTTATGATTTATTCTGCATGACCATATTCTACATCGCATATTCCTACCCAATACCTAAACTTAGCAACTACCTACTAACTATTAATAATCAGTAATGGCAAAAGTCATAGTTAATAGTGAAAACTGGACCCTAAACTACAGTTTTTTCCTACTGTACCGAAATCGTACCGAACCGTGACCCCAAAACCGAGGTATATACGAACCTTGACTTCTGTGTACCATTACAACCCTACTTGTGACCCATCTCTACTTAAAAACAGTTTACTATCATGGCTAAATTAGAAAAGCAGAAAGCATGATTGTTTTTGGATGAGCCGTGGTTCTAGGTTGTATTATTACTGTACTGGACATCATATACACAATATCTCTCCTTATTTGCATATGTGTGTCATTGTGAAGACATCAGCATCTGTGAGGATGTGAGTTCAGTCAGGCTCTGCTGACTTCTGCATCCCCTGCTTTGTGTGTGTGTGTGTGTATTCAGGAGTCTATTTTGTCCAAGCCAGTGTATGTAGGTCACCCAGCAGCACTGGGCCATCAATTTCACTGTCCTACTTAAAAAGACACACACTGGAGAAACTGGGAATTTTTCACTTTTAGACTACATACCCACTGCTTTTCAACCTGCATCCGTACTGGCTGGTTTAGGAATGACTCTTCGTAACGGCAAACAAAATTTGAACTCGGAACATAATAAAAAATGGAAATGAAACAATAATAGTCTGCTCACACACACACACGAAACATGAATAGTTTAGATAAGAGAGGCCACGCATACACAAATCCAATTTAGAGCATTGGCACAACGAAAAGCGCAAGAAGAAAAGGCAGCCTCTGATGTTATCGACAGGGAACCCCTTAAAAACGAGTTTTTCCTGGTTCTGGTTAGTTGAAAGTTCTATTTCGATAAATCACAAAGCTTGTGAGCTTACATCTGGCAGAACTGATATAGTCCAGTTCTTAGGAAAAGGAACATTAAAGAACTGTCAAAAACACGCTCCGAAAGACTTCTCCGCTGTCAACAAACTGAGCCGCGAGGACTGCGCTCCAGCAGTGTAAAATTTAAATCTTTTCTCTGGGGTCATGCCTTCATGCTTTATCCTTCAGTTTCACAAAACAAGCAAGAATAACATTTCTTTCCACAGAGTGTAAAATGCAGCTGGTGTAAAATAAATGATAATTGAAGGTCAAATTAGTTTGCATCTATTAGTCGTCGAATCATTTGGGAATGCTAGTGTTATACCACACAACTCACGCCAGTGACTTTGGACTTATTTGAGAAGAAAATCAGTTAGAGAAATCATACACGACATTAACTGCATTAAAATTAGTGGAAATATTCACACTTGGCTGAAAGAATATGACAGATTAAAGGCAAACGTGTTTTGCAGAGGTGGAGAGCGAGCGAGCAGGCGAGAGAGAGCTCTCTAACAGCACCTTTAGGAAATAAATAACACTGATAGTATGTAATTAGGCCACTCGCTACGACAGTGGCCAGACTGTTTATGTTTGCACACATATGGTACGATCAGAAAGATGGACTATAAAGCAGTTTCTCATCAACAACACTTCTGCTGCAAGAGCCGACAGCTTCCCTAAGTCATAATGCCACCTCCACCGTCTCACAGGGCTTCAGCCGCTCATGTTTTTTTTTTTTTTTTTTTGGAGGGGATATTCATATCTCTCTCATATGCGGAGTCGATACAGTTTATCAGGGTGTTGTAAACACCAACAGCCTGGAGGAATAACAGACATTTGACACGGTTACGGCCCAAATCTGAAGCGTCAACGATGGGAGGAGCATAATTTATTAACCATAAAGTTGGACTCTGCCATGAATCTCTTAAAATAGAGTGAAGACGTGGCCCTGTTTAAAGAACTACGGCGAGACCAATTTATTCGTTAGTTGCTTCAAAGGTAAGCATCTTAACTGCCTTAAAAAAAAAAAAAAATAAAAATAAAAAAAAAAAACACAACTGAGCACTTAATTGGTTCACACTGGAAACATTTTAAAGCATAGTTCACCAAAAAATATTAATTCATTATTTAGTCATCTTCATGTTGATAACTTTTCTCAGTGGAACACAAAAAGAGAAATTTAAGAATTGTTTATTGTAAAAACTCTTTTCTATAAATGAAATATGGACTGTTATAGTAAAGTCTTCTGACTTTATACAACAACTTTGTGAAGAACAACTTAAGTTGTTTTAGTGATGAATTACATGCTGTAAATAATAACAATATTATTAAAATGTTACATTTGACTGTCACAAATTCATTGCATTTTGAAAATCAAGTTTATTTTTATTACTGGAAAGGAGTGGTTTTGATGCACAAAGTTGTTTTATTGTCTCTTATAACAAAAATCTTTCTTTTGTCCCATGAAAATCCCATGGACATGCAAATCCTACTGTAAATAATATTGAAAAATCACTTTTTAAAACTTGTTCCATTATATATACACTGCCCTCCAAAAGTTTGGAAACGCCCTAGAAAAGTGGGGTTTTGGAAAATAATGGCATCAATTTGTGATAATTTTGCACTGATAAGGGACAACACAAACTACGAAAACAAACAGTTTATACATAGAAAAAAATTATTTTCGATTCCTCAAAATATCCACCATTGGCAGCTATCTGACCTAAACTGGGTTCTAATTGATTAATTGTATTCAAACTTAACTGGCAATCAATTGTTGAAGATATTAAGGTGTGCTGACCCAGAACTCTTTTACAAAACTGGGCCAAGTTTAAACCAGTAACCAGGCATCACAGCTGGCAAAGGGGCATGTCTGACTTTGACATGTATATATTGCCATTAATGTGTAATCAAAATGAAAATTATTATTGCTGGTCTTCAATGATAATGTCAAGTTTTTGTCACCAAAAAATGGATAAGTATTTATGCTGATATCGTCCAAAACCACACTTTGCCTGGGGTGTTTCCAAACCTTTGGAGAGCAGTGTATATATGTATTAATGTGTTAACAAATATTTAACGGAACAAACGTAGCATCCGCTTTTAAATTTTTTCAGGATTCCTTATTTTGAATAGAAATCTTTTGCAACAGTATAAATGTCTTTGCTGTCACTTTTGATGTATCCTTGCTGAATATTAAAGGGTTAGTTAACCCATAAATTTATTTTTTTATTAAATTTATTACTCACCCTCGTGTTGTTCCACAACTGTAAGACCTTCGTTCATCTTCTGAACACAAATTAAGATCTTTTTGATGAAGTCTGAGATTTCTGTCTCTCCATAGAAATCCAATGCAACTACCACTCCAAGGTCCAGAAAGGTAGGAAAAAGACATCATTAAAGTACTCCATGTGACTCCAGTGGCTTAAACTAAATTTTATGAAGCAATGCGAGTGCTTTGTTTGTGCAAAAAAAAAAAAAAACAACATAATTTACCACTTTATATACAAAATAATATTATCCAAAGCATGTTCATGCCAAAATGCCAGCTCTCACATAAACACAAAACACGTGTTGCGATGCTCTCGTGAACACTTACGCATGTGTATTGATTTGACGCGCGAGTCTGAACACAACACGCATATGACTTGAAGCTCTCGTGAATGTGCGATGCAGATCAATATTTTTGTAAGTGGTAAATTATGTTTTTTTGCGCAAAAAAAACACTCACGTTGTTTCTTAAAATTGAGTTTAAGCCACTGGAGTCACATGGAGTACTTTAATGAGGTCTTTTTCCTATGTTTCTGGACCTTGGAGTAGTAGTTGCGTTGGATCTCTATGGAGAGACAGAAAGCTCTCAGATTTCATCAAAAATATCTTAATTTGTGTTCTGAAGATGAACAAAGGTCTTACGGATGTGGAACTACACAAGGGTGAGTAATAAATGACAGAATTTTCATTTTTGGGTGAACTAACCCTTTAAAGTATTAAATAAATAAATAAATTTACGGACCTCATCAAATGTATGCATATGGGTTTCGAACGACACAAGGGTGGGCTATTTTGGTTAAACTATTCCTTTAAAAGCAAATGATTCCACAACAACCCAGGAAGCGATGTGGAGTTTAAGGGGGTCGGGTAGGATGGGCTGCATTTGCACATTGCACATGTGGACCGTTCTGCCGACAGCCTCCTGAGCACATTTGAAATTTCATTAAGTGCAACATAATTGCTTGTATAATCAAATGTGAAAATGTATATTATAGAGCCATTCCAGCACATGGGCTCTATTTTAATCACCACGCCTGGGACGGCGCCAAGGTGAATTAGCAGAAATTAAAAGCTCTGCTGTGTGGTGTGTCTCCTGCTTCTCGCAGGCCGTCTTTGTGTCTTATTCAGCCGCTTGGCACATCTGCTGTCTTTTTGAGGATTTCTTCCCTAAGATATCACCAAATTCAAGTCCATCAAAAATTTAACAGTGCTTATGTAGGAGCAGCCGCCAAGGGAGAACTCCAGACGTCAATCATTAAATGCATACAGCAGAGATGCTTTTTAGGACACTTCTGAGAGAGATTACAGCACAACAGAGAGGGAATGATGATGAACATGGGACAAATACAGTACCTGATAGGGATGTTACAGTATTGGATGCATTGGTTGGTATTGCCCTTCCATGTTAGCGCTCAACAGAAATTACTGCCTTTTTATGGCATTTTTATAGCCAGTAAGGTTGTTGAAAAAAGTAAAAATGGGTGAATTAATTAAAATGGGAAAGTAATGCATTTTTTTTTGTGAAAAACACTTTTATGAATCCAGCTGACATGGAGTTACATTATAAGTGTATAATTTACAGCTATTATATAATAATAATAATCACTATTAGATCAATTACTATTATTATTGTTGTTGTTATTATTATTATGGCCACCAATCTCGTCATGCATACCCTTGTCAACGTCCCTGCTCTCCAGTGTTACTGTACTTAAGAGTAACCCTTTGCCTCATTTGGAATTCCGATACACTTTGAGGTCAGCACAGAGAAGTTCAGAAGAAGATCTAAAACGAATGGAGCTAATCCTTCACCCCAGGGCATTCCAAAAAACCTCAGAGGCTGAGAGAGTGTATTTGTCCTGGAGAGACTATCACAGGGAAGAAATGCCAAGGGAAAAGCTCAAGTCAATCAAATTTCTGCAATGTCATGCCTCATTACTTGTTGATATTGATTTGTTGGCATCAACATAAGCAGCATTACCATTAGTCCACTTCAAAAAGAGGATAAATGGGCCAAACTGAGTTAAAACCACATTAAATGTGCATCACAATTGATTTTCTGGCATTGAGCAATGATCAAAAATGGAAACGGTAAAAGTAACACCAAAACACAGATAAAAATAAACTATATTTTATAAGTAATGGCTGTTACTGTACTGTATATCCGTCACTAAACGATCAGTATTCTAAACTGGTCTGAACTAAATGAACCTAAATGCTTTCTGTGTTTTTTTTTATTCCTCTAGACCATTTTTCGGCCTGAGGCATTTTATCCTTCTTTAATTGCCCTTTGAGATAGGCCTGATCAATCCGATGGCCTGGATTCCAGCTGCGTGCTACTATTAGCTGGCTTTGAAGATGCGCTCTGAAGGGGGCCTCACATTCATCATCTAATTCATCTAAAGGTTATTCAGATAGACCGGACAGTGGATGGCATCCAAGAACTGACTTTTTTGTTGTTGTCGCCGGAGACGATTTTCATGGTGCCAGTGCTCAGGGCTTATTAAAGAGCCAATGAGATGGGCCTAAGATACCTGTAGAGTTAGCCGTAGCATCAATGCTAGTATCTCTGAACAGAAGCAGATGTTATCGCAGGACTGAGGTACTTTCCAGAGGTCTGAACCCAGATCCTGGGAAGGAAAAACTCTGGCATTTCTCTCTCCCTCGTATTAACACACACACAAAAATCACCATGCAGATAAATAACCTAAAAACATAAAATATTGAGCTGCTTGTTCGTTCAATCTGTCACAATCTCCATCAGGTACCTGTCATGCATTCTGAAGAGCACTCAGTGAAATTGGCCCACAATCTCTCTTCATCCAACTCAGAGTGTGACAGAGCTAAATGCTTCACTGAAAAGAGGGAAAGATGCTTTCATACTGTATTACACAAAGTGAATGCCCACGGTCAATATCCATAATAAACTGCCAATGACCTAAAGAAATAACAGTAGTGTAGCCGTATGACCACAGTAACCACAGATAAAATCAAGGATGTCTCTTCAGTTAGGTCAATTGATCTAACTCTGGTATTAGTCATGAAAAATATCAGCCTAAGCACATTAACAGTTGTGCCACTTTAGCACACGATATTTTAGTGCAAAAACCTGCATCTAATCACTGTCAAGCATTTTGCAGTAGTGTAACCTACACAAGGCTGCACTCAAAACTGATAATTGCACTGTGCAAATAAGTGTTCAGCACCAATTTTGTAGCTGTGTTTGTGCCTTTACTTCAATTACATTATTTTAGTGAACTGAACAATAAAACGCATCAATACATGCCATTATCAGCATACATACATTCATTCTTCAATAATTCCTCAAAAACTGCCAAATTAAATGAACTATTAAAAAAATATAATTATAATGAATCTAACAAATAAAAATGATGTTGATTACACCACTCCCCTAATGGATTATTCAGCATTAATAATGAAATAAAAAAATATATATATTTATTAAAGAATTAGTTAGAATAAGAATTATTTATTTATCAGAAATAATAAATATATACATAATTTATAAAATAAAAGACAGCTTGTTACAACCACCGCCAACTAAAATCAGGAAGTATAAAACATACTGTAAAGTGCTCTAAAATCATCCTTAGATCATTTAGAAAAGAACTACACATGGCAGATTTACCAACACGTTTAAAGGATTAGTTCACTTTCAAATGAAAATGACCCCAAGCTTTACTCACCCTCAAGCCATCCTATGTGTATATGACTTTCTTCTTTCTGATGAACACAATCAGAGATATATTAATAAATATCCTGACGCATCCGAGCTTTATAATGGCAAGCGTTACCAAACGAGTATGAGATGAAGAAAGTGTCTCCGTCCACGTCCATCCATCATAAACATACTCCACGAGGCTCTGGGTGTTAATAAATGCCTTTTGAAGTGAAGTGATGTTTTTGTCTAAAAAAATATCCATATTTAACAAGTTATGAAATAAAATACCTATCTTCTGCCAGACTGCCTTCCGTATTCAAGTTACAAAGAAAATGTAAACCGGCGTCGGTCAATTACACTTTTTCCATTAGTTGAATAGGGAAGGCATAGGACGGAGCGTAAGCTTTTTGAACTACTAGAGTTTTACACTTTCTTCGTACGTTGAATACGGAAGGCAGTCTGGCGGAAGCTAGATATTTTACTTCATAACTTGTTAAATATGGATTTTTTTTTTTTTTTTTACACAAAAGCATCAGAAGGCATTTATTAACTCCCCAGAGCCGTGTGGAATATGTTTATGATGGATGGACGTGGACGGAGACATTTTCTTCAGCTCATACTCGTTTGAAAACGCTCACCGCCATTATAAAGCTCGGATGTGTCAAGATATGTATTAATGTTTCAACGATTGTGTTCATCAGAAAGAAGAAAGTCATATACACCTAAGGATGGCTTGAGGGTGAGTAAGGTTTGGGGTAATTTTGAACTAATCCTTTAAGACAGCAAGAGGATTGATACAGCATCATGGCCAATAGAGAAAGAGAGCAAAAGAGAGCGATACAAAGCCCAGAATCATATAGAGCGAGGGAGAACAACAGGCACAATGCTTCAGAGAGGTGGGGGCATGCTTCAGATTTTGATGGCATGCAAGTGGACACGCATTAGCAGCATCTCTGGGTATTTGTAAGGGCATAAGAGCCTCTCCACACAGCCCCTGGGAAGCTCTCACAGAGAGCAGCTCTGCCCTCTCCACTTCCACCCCCTGTACCCTTCACAGTATATCCTGAAGGGGGTCTGGAGAGAGCAGGGAGCAAATTACTCCTTCATTAAGAGATAGCCCTCCCTGTTATCATGTCCTTGTAATCCTTCGCCATGAAGCTGCTTTTAACAAGGTTTAATGTAGCTGAAAGCTGATGCTAAATAATCTATCGCAGATAGCGTGGCGCGGGCTGAAATAGAGGATCCAATGGACATAATCCTGAGGGTCGTGCTCTAATGCAGTGTGGCTGAAGGAGAAATTGGCCGTCTGGCGGTACACAGCCAGGGCGGGCGGGCTAATGATGCATCAGCGTCCATCATAACATGTCTACGCTTTCATACTTTTGCCCTTCCTCTCCATCTCCCTCTCTTTCCATCTCAGTCTCAATTTCTGAGGCTGCACTCTGCAAAAGGCATGAGGTCATTGGAGGAATTAATGAGCATATGCTTGGTCAAAATGCACTTGTTATGAGTCAATGAATGAATAAACGAGTACACAAAGAAATGTTACTCTCATTTGTTATGAATTAGGTGAATGAATGAACACGAAAGCAAAAAAAAAAAAAAAAAAAAAAATTATAATTTCATGCAATTCTTACACCTTAAGTGAAAAAAACATGAATAATAAGCACGTGAGAACATATGCACGTTAAACAAATGCATATTTACTCATTTGTTGCACAATAGGTGAATGAATGAATGCACAAGCAAACAAATGAACAGTTATGCAAATTAGGTGAGAAAATAGATGCATTAGTATGCATTAATAAATGTGTATTTCACTATTTGTTACAGGTCTATGAATAAAGTAGGGGTGCACAATATATCGGCCACCATATTGGTATTGGCTGATATATGTTAAATTTTAATGTTATCATAATCGGCACTATAAGAAAATATGGACGATATATTAAAGCCGACAAATAATGGATTATTTCCTTTGGCTGAGACGCTTCAGATGCGCACTGCTTGCCATGATGGTTTTCAATTTCTTGAAATACGATCACTTCGAAAAGTGTTATTCTGCGTTCACACCGACGTTCAAGCGTCCAACTAGATGCGTCTGGCACGAATTTGAAGCCCCAGACGCGTCTAGTTGGACGCTTGAACATTTTGAAGTCAGACGCTTCAGACGCGCGTAAAATTTGCTCAATTTGCGCGTCTAAACAGAGTGTTCAGATGCGAATTCGCGTCATGGGAGGGGCTTTCATCTCTTTCTGCACAGATCCTCCGAATAAACTCATAATCTCGTCATTTGGAAACCTGTAGCGGAAATTTAACTCGGTTATGCCGGCTGACTTTTGCTAGCTAGAAGGTGGGCTAGTATCAACAGCTAAAATCATGCAAAACGTTTTACAACTAACCAGATTGTCCGATTTGCTTATTCTCTTCCAGGCAAGGTCCTTTTTATTAGTCTCGATAAAAATATAATGACACATCATAGAGCTCAGGGTGGCCACACACAGTGATTATTATCTTTGTTCTGGTCTCCACCGCTGATCACATCATAAACACGTTAATACCAAAGCAGAGTCCCTGATTGGTTAACGCGCCGTGAATTTACGCCAAAGTTCAGATTTTTAAACTCGGGCGTTTGGGCGTCAGACGCTCAATTTGCGCGTCAGCCGCGTGAACGCTCAATTTGCGCCTCGCCATTTACATTGACTTAACATGTAAATCAGACGCCTCAGACACCCCAGACGCGTTCGGTGTGAACGCAGCATTAGTCTGTCATACAAGCTACATAAAATTGTAATGAGAACATTATATTTGTGTGCTTGGGACATGGCTTTTAATGGTGAGACCTTTGTTTTTGTAATCAGGCTCTCAAAAATTATGTAAAAATTGGGATTTAGATTTATCGGCCAATATATCGGTTTCAAATATAAAATATTATCGCTATCGGCCAAAATGTTCATATCAGTGCATCCCTAGAATAAAGTTGTGCACATTTCCCTCATTTGTTATTTTTATAAATCAATTAAAGACTGAACAAATGCACCAAAAAATGTGTTTCATCCTTTTGCAGTCAGTGAATGAATGAGCAAATGAACTATATCTACATGTCTCCCAGCTTCAATCCAGCATCTAAGACAGATCGAATTCACAAAGCTGAAGTATTGCTCATCCTCTCAGCGCTATCAGACGCTGGACAATAAGGCAGCTCTCATTGGCATGTGGCCTGCCAATCCTCTCTTTGTTTTTCTGGCCCCACAGCCCAGACTGATAAAGAAATAAGGCGTTCCTGAAAGATATTCCTCTGTCTGTCCCTCTCTCTCTCTCTCTCTCTCTGGCATGCGTGAGGGGATCGCTCACGGGAAAATGTCACTGGCTGTCATTTTTATAATTTGATTTATACCTTGTCAGAAATCTACTTACGCCTCACAAGCTGGTGGAGTCAAGAAGCCGTCCAAGAACCGCTGGAGGTTAAACAGATCATTGTACATATTCTCCCAACAATTTCCTTTAATACCCCTTTAGAAGTACAAGCAGGAAGGAAATGGAATTTTAATATTGGTCATCCTCCCACCAAACATACTCTAGGGTTTCTCATAGTAAAATGATTCATAAAGGAATATACGGTGGAGTCCAAGCATCCACACGGACCTTTTTTCTTTCTTTTCAAAGTGCTCTTAGAGGATGCTTGGAATATATATATACACATACTGTATGGATCTGTGGTTCCTTTTAAAATGTGTAAAAGAAAGCTGTCAAATGATGTTGGGATATTTTTTTTTTTTCTATACATTTTTACATGTTCCCCCTCCTTCATGGACTTTTTTTTTTTAATGAAGAAGCAGCTCATCATGATCTCTTCCTGCGAGTATCCCTCTCTCTCAGAGCTCTTTGATTACTAAAGCACTCTAGAGCTTCTCTTTTCAGCTGCTGTCTCACATGATCATATCTGTTCACATTCGCATTAAAGTGTGTGGGCTTCCTTTAATTCAGCTTATCATTCATTAAATGACATCTCAAATACTGATAGCATGAGAGCATCAATAATCCGTACTGATAGTAGCTAAAAGTGATCTTGTGTAGTCAACGTTTTAACGGCTAGGTTTACCATGATTGTGAGAATAATCATGTTAACTGGAGAGGGGGGAAAATGATTCACAAATGAATTACGATTCATCAAATGATCAATTTGATTAGATTAGACTGATTAGAAAAAGGAGGGACAAAACAAAATATCAAGTCAAAATATCATTAATGAGGCCCTTCATTAACAAATATCATGTTATCAAAATTATGCAATAAAGATCAGTCAAGAATAGAAAATTATTTAAAACATATTCAAATCAGGAATGTCGGAACCAGAATGCGTAGTTCGTGCAATGTCCGTCAAAACCAACACGTTGAACGATGTACACTAACCCGGCGACGTTTTTCCAATTGGATTGGCGATTATTCTCTTTAGCATGCAGTGTGAAGGTTTTCACTAATTTCCTTGATCTTTCCAATTCAACTGCAGTGGGTGAACAACAAATTTATACTTGTTTGTGTTATGTATTAGGCATGTTATCATCTGTGTAAAGTTACCACATAATATAAGATAATATATAAGCCTGAGCCATAAACTCAGCTCTCCTTGGAAACTGTTTTTTTGTGACTCTCCAATCAAAACAATCAAATCATGAGTGCCCATCCCTAATTCTGACAGAGAAGTGACTCCCCATGATTCTTCTGAGTTAAAATCTCAAAGCTTCCCCACATGACAAGAAACCTGGAGACAACTGTTGTAGCAAACAGCATACCAGGATGGAAACAAAACAACTTAGAAAAGTCTCCTGAAGTACTCTTATTGACTACAAAGTAAAAGCACACTACCTGGCTTTTCAATTACAAAGCCAAAACGGGGGAAATCCATGACTGACCAGTTTAGCCACTTGTATCAGAGTTCAGGCCTGTTACTTACAGAAGAAGGGAGAGAAATGTTAAAGGTGGGGTTGTTATTGTTGATATTTGAAATCAACCCAAACAAACCCACCCCTCTCATCATTGCTCTGCCTCCAAAACTCTTCTACATTCCTAACCACCCTGCTCCGAATTGGTCTCGAACCCCGGCCTGTCTGCATCTGGCATGCGTGGCGAGTGCACTAACAATGACCCCGTACAGTACACAAGAGTATATACAAAGAGTTCGTTGTTAGTCGCAAAAAGCACAGCAGCTCCAGACAATCAATGACACGAATCAGAAGCAGAATCAAAGCAGCCTCCATGTCTGTTTTCAGGCCTTACCGCTTAGCTCTCTCCAGCGCTGGAAAGCTTTTCTATTATAAACCCGGGTTCTAAAGCGCTTGCCCAGCCATAAACCTTCATTTCAGTGATATTCTTTTGAGCTACTTTGTATTGTGTCTCATCATTTCTCTTCTTTTTTTCTTTTTCAAATCTCCCTCTTGCTCGCTCTCTCGACCACCATACGCCCCCTAATGCTGATTGGTTAGACATTTGTTGTTGATATCGAACCAACTAACTTCCAAACAGTGTTTTTGAACAAATGGATACCCCACCTTTAATAAATACAAAACTTCATTCATAACTGAAAGTATACATAATAAAAATAGGTTCATCAAATAAAGAATTGTCTATTTTACACAATAATCATGTGTGTAATGTGTAATATCACACCATTAGCTCAAGAAGACGCCAAAGTCAAACTGAAATCAATTGCAAGTTGCAGCCTATTTTCCAAATTGCTCATTTTAAAGGGTCCACTTCAGCTAGGACACTATGCAGGCAGAAGACAACCAACCAGCTCACTCGATTTGAGAAAAGAGCAATATTAGCCAGTCGAATACAGCATCTAAGTCATGAGATGTCAAATGTAAACAATATTGGTAATTATGGTTGCAAAACAATAACGTTTCTCTTCCTTTCGATAAGAGCATGCGCTATCATGATTCTTCCTCTCCGTCACCCTCCACCACCCGCAGCTCTCTTTGCCTCTCCCTCTGATTGTTTCAGGATTGTTTTAGAGCTAAAGGAGCTCTTATCTGCATGCCTGTTAACGAGGCCCTTCATTAGCAGCGGTTGCTGCCTTTCAGCATGCCTTTGTTGCCCTGGTAACCGCAAACCGTTGTCACTCAGTGCCGGGACATCTTCATCAGCGTAAGAGTGCATCTCTTAAATCCAACGTATTCTAAATCATCTCAGAGCAGGAACACAGTGCTGAATTCTGGGATGATCCTTCACCCAGCCTTTTCTAATGCAAGCACACGAAAGAACAAATAAACAGCATTTTTTCCCACCCAACAAGCGTCTTTATTACACACGACACCATTCGTTTTGATTTCCACATATCTCCGAGATTTTCAATACATGTCAGACATGTGGCGTCGTGGCTAGCCCTCGCCTAGCTAATAACGGTCGGTGTGCTTTGAATATGTGCCATTCATTCAAGTGTCATTACAGCCTTAAACCAGCGTCAAAAAATCTGAATGTGTTTATCTTATTCATTCTCAGGCTGAATTCTCACCTCAGAACCTCACCTCCCATTAATCTTCCTCAAAGCGGCAGCAGCAGGCTGCTTCTCCGGCCGCTCTGTGATGGGGGAGGTGTGGATGCGAGGGGTATCTCTGAGCATAATACTATATTCTTCTCTTTATTGAAAGTGACACTTCACGAATAAAGGCCTGGTGAACACCATAAAGACTATTTCATATACAGATATGGTGATTATTTACCAGCTAGTCGAGACAGAGTGAAAACAAACAAAGTAATCTTATGCTTAGCCTGTCACTGGTGCGAAATGTTCCTGCCGCTGAGGAAATTAGCAGGTGGGGCTTTCTGTGTGACTTTAAGGAAAAACTGAGATGTGCTCGCTGTATGTGTTAGTTAGAGCTGCAGTTTTGAATCAGACACAGGCAAACACCCACACAATATTACTGTTTTTTTTTACTGTATTTTTAATTAAATAAATGCAGCCTTGGTGAGCAGACAAAACTTCTTTTAAAAACATAAAAAATCTTACCGATCTCAAACTTTTGAATGGTAGTGTGTGTGTGTGTATATATATATATATATATATATATATATATATACACACAATGCATTAAGCAATAATTGTTTAAATATCATTGTTTTTCATTTAGTACTGCCCTTTAGAAGCAACAGAAGATACTTGCATGTTTCCCGGCAGAAAAATTAAGTACAATTTACCTTGATATTTGAATTCAAAAGTTTTCACCCCCCGGCTCTTGATGCATCGTGTTTCCTTCTGGAGCATCAGTGAATGTTTGAACCTTTTTTAATAGTTGTGTTTGAGTCCCTCAATTGTCCTCCGTATGAAAACACAGATCTCAAAATCATTCAGTCACTGCTGGAAAGGGTTCAAATATGCAAAAATGCTTGAAAACTGATGAATCTGCAGGAGCTGGAGGATTTTTCTGAAGAACAGAGCTCAGTTTAACTGCTCAGAACAAGCAAGAGACTCATGAACAACCATCACAAAACATAAAAACAGTCGTGGACCATCAGGTGACCACACACAGTATTGAGAATCAATGGTTCACATACTTATGAATGGGGTTATTTTAATAAATTCAGCTATTGTTTTGTCTTGTGAACTAAATGCAAACATCTTTTATGTAAAATATCTTACTCAGGACAGTATCAAACAAAAAATAACATGCATTTTTTATTATCCCTCTTATTTTATTAAAATAATTCTCATTTTCACAGATTCTGCAAGGGGTTCACATACTTTTTCATGCCACTGTATAATATATATATATATATATATATATATATATATATATATATATATATATATATATATATATATATATATATATATATATATATATATATATATATATATATATATATATATATATATATATATATAGTAACACTTTGGTATGGGGAAAACACATTCATTATTAACTATGACTTTTGCCTCAAACTCTTAATTTACTGCTTCTTAATAGTTAGTAAGGTATGTGTTGTGGCATTTAAGTTTATGTATGGGGTAGGATGTAGGGATGTAGAATATGGTCATGCAGAATAAGGCATTAATATGTGCATTTTAAGTACAAATAAACAGCCAATACGCAAGCTAATAAGAAAGTAGTTAAAAATGAGAATTGTTCCCCATACTAAAGTGTTACTTATGTTTTTATTTTTAAAGAATAATACAGATCTTGTCTTTACCATGACAGAACAGAGTGAACAGTTTGTACTTCTGAACTATGAACAAAGTTTCATGAAGTCATACATTAGCTTTTATTCTGTATTCAAGTCAATATTCACTTTAATACAGAATATACAGTAACACTTTGTTTTAAGGTGACGTAGTTACATTGTAATTACTCAAATAAGTACTGAGTGATATTAATTAACTACATCTACTTACTATAGAGTTACGGTTATGGTTAGGGTTTGGTTTAGGGTTAGTTACTTGTAATTATGCATAATTTACTGTTATTACTCTAGTAAGTAACATGTAACTACATCACCTTAAAATAAAGTGTTATTGAATATGTTTAGTTAAACTCAATTGAACAAGTTAAATGAATCAGTCTATAAAGAAATTACATTTTGAATGACTCAATTCCGTTTGTGAACGAATCTATCAACATTTGAGAACAACTTAATTGAAATCAACAAATCAGTCTAGTTTATAAAAAAAAAAAAATCAGTCTAATTTGTGAAAAAAATAATGAAATGCAATGGTTCTTGAGTTAACAGCTCCACTGAAGGGGAAGATTTTTAGAAATTTCAGTCTGTCACACACAGCTTTTGTATAACTTGGAATTATAGTGCATTTCACAGAAGAAATAACAACATACAGGTTTGGAACGACATGAGGGTGAGTAAATATTGACAGAATTTTCATTTTTGGCTGAACCATGCTTTTCAGCAAATAAAGGGATGTTTCGCAAACAAGTAAACGAAACGGGCCGCGAGTGGGGCCATCCCCGACGCTGGCTTTGTTACTGATAAAAAAACACACAGGAAAAGTAACCACACTGCTCAGAACAATACAATCCACCCTTTCCATCTCCATACCACAGCGAGGTTGTGGGCCCCCATTACGGCCGTGCAAAATAATGCGACCACCACAAGTAAATACTCTTAACAGGCCATGTCAGAGCACGCAAATAAAAGGTGTGTGTGTCTATACGTGCGTGTTTGTATGTGTGTGGTGATCAGCGCACATTACTGTGGGGCCTTTGTGCTTTAGACCGCTCCTGATAAGCTTTTCCATTGGCATTGTTCTGCAGAGATAAAGCCTACTGAAATGAAATCTAAAGGCTGAAAGAGCCCATTTTCCTCTCTCTCCTTCTCTTATTCATTCTCTCGCTCTCTATCTCTCTCTCTGTGAGCTTATCTGTCAGAAAGGCTGAAGAAAATGGACAAGCTGTGAGAAAAGTCCAGGTCGACCACCTCCCTCTCCTGCTCAGCCTTTTTCAAGCTGACCACCGCCAGACGCTCCTGTATCTCCGGCACACACGACTCAAAGCCCTCGCCTCGCCGTAATCCCACCAAACTACCCGCCGAATGGCGCGACGTGGCCAGCGTAGAACCAATTATGCCCCCACAGGCTGAAGGACCAGCGTGTTGCAGCCTGCAGCTGTCAAATGTGCAATAAAATAGCATCAGGCATTTCCCAGATACCCTCACCCCCGAGTCTGGCACCTATCAAACAGAATTTAGCAAAAACTCTCTCAACTGCTCATTTCTAGCTGTGACAGTGCAGACTCAGTCTCTCATTCTCTCTCATATTGTGTTGCTTCCCTCTGGCGAGTGCCACCTGGGAGAGTTGTTCTCATTAACCTTGTGCACCTGTACTAGGCAGCTTTTAAAAGTAGAAAAATACCCTGCCCGACTCAGTCGGATTCGTTTTGTGAGCCTGTGTTGCTTACTGCTTGATTTGAGTCTGATGAAACCTTTTTTTTCTTCTTCTCTGCTGGTCTCCTCTTTAACCTAAAGGCATGTTTGAGCTAATTTCTCCCCTTAGTATTGACATTTTCAGCACACATTTCCAAAGGCCTCTTTCAACAGGTCCTCCCTCTCCCTGTGCTGTTATGAAGATGGCTGTTTAAACATGGCGACTTGCTGAGTTGCCTTCAGGCAAATGTGATGCGATTACGCGAACCCCTACACACGAACACATACATACTGTTTCAAGTGGTCCCAGGACACACGCAGACAAGTGACAAGTGCATAGGCTGGAAAGAGAGAAAGAAAATAATGGGTAAAATAAATACTGATACTGTTTTTGAGCATCCTGCCTTGAGTGTTACAATATTGAAGGGATAGTTCACCCAAAAATGAAAATTGTGTCATTAATTACTCACCCTCATGTCGTTCCACACCCGTAAGACCTTCGTTCTTCTTTGGAACACAAATTAAGATATTTTTGATGAAATCCGATCTCTCAGCGAGGCCTGCATTGACAGCAAGATCATTAACACTTTTAAATGCCCAGAAAGCTACTAAAATCATATTTAAAACAGTTCATGTGACTACAGTGGTTCAACCGTAATGTTATGAAGCAATGAGAATACTTTTCAAAACACTGCTTCGTGAAGTTTTGTTTTGTTTCGAATCAGTGGTTTGAAGCATGTGTATCAAGCTGCCAAAGTCACGTGATTTCAGTAAACGAGTGTTTCCAATCGTTTCGAAATTTCAATAGTTCACGTGACTTTGGCAGTTTGATACACGCTCTGATTTGAAACAAAATATTCATAAAGCTTCGAAGCTTCAGTGTTTTGAAATTGCCCTTCACTAGATATTGTTGAATAAAGTCATTATTTCGTTTTTTTGGTGCACAAAAGTATTCTCGTTGCTTCATAACATTACGGTTGAACCATTGTTGTCACATGATCTGTTTTAGATAGCTTTCTGGGAATCTGAAAGTGTTTATTATCTTGCTGTCTATGCAGGCCTCACTGAGCCATCATTTTTATCAAAAATATCTTAATTTGTGTTCTGAAGATGAACAAAGGTCTTACAGGTGTGGCACAACATGAAGGTGAGTAAATAATGAAAGAATTTTCATTTTTGGGTGAACTAACACTTTAAGATGGTATGTCAAGTAGGAAAAAGTTCATAAATGCATCCAATCAGAGTGAGGTTAACCTGAAATATGACTAATTAAACAGGGATTCAGGCAAGCCACATACTAGTCGACTTTGAAAATATGTAGTTTTGTGGTATATGTAGTCTATTCACTTTTTCTCTCTCTCTCTCACACACACATATACTCAAATCTGTCGACAACTTAATAAGACAGACATCTCCAAGGAACGCTGCGGACAGGAGCATCACTCCCACTTGACGGACACCCCGACAGGAAGAAATATCCGGACAGGCTATTAATTGCCATTTCTATGCCACCCAGCAGAGCATGGAGCTCTGATACGTCTACAGACACTGAAATGTCTTTCTCTCTCATGACCCCTACGAAGATTCATGGAAAAGGTTCAGCCCGCAGCTATACTTAGACACCTCACAGAGGAAAAAAAACACATATCAATAGCCAACAAGTACGGGTGGCCGATGTTTCCTAGCACACAGACGACATCAAGGGAATTGCCTCCTGTTTCAAGCTTAGGGTCACAATGGATTGCTTTAAGGTCACTTAGCAGCAAAAAAGAAAAGACATCTGAAATATTTATTTTGCTTTATTATAGTTTACAGCGAATATAGTATGCATGACTATAATCACTATAAATTTATAGTCACTAATTAGTCTTTTCCAATCAGAATTCAGTCTATCTGTCGGTAATTTACTCAGCAAAAACTTTTAAAAATAAATATTATTTCCCAATAAGTTGGGGGTACAAAATTACAATTGTCTAAAAGTGGATTCAATAAACATTTTTGGCATTTTTCCATAGGATCTCAACGTTGAACAGGAGTGAGGTATGGAATAAATAATGCATAAAATGACTAAATAATGTATAGTGTTTACACAAAGGGGAGCAACAGCAAACTGTTTGTTGGTTGGATCAATTTGTTCCCTTTCATTTGTGTAATTGTAATTAAAACAGAGTGTCTGAGCGGCGGGTATGAGGCAGCATAGACCGGCAACACGGGGCCCTTCCATCTTCCTTCTCTTATCAATTAGTGGAACAATAATATCGTTCCCTCGTCGCAAGAGCCATTAGCATTTTGATTGAACATCTCAAACACAAAGTGCCGAGGCTGTGGAACGCCAGAGGACTGTCTTGTGCCGCGCTGTTCCCCGGTTTTCTCCGTCGGGACCTGTCACTTTCATCTGACAAAAGCCATGGAGAAAAGGGGTGGAGGGGGGTATTGGGGGAAATAGAGTGACGAGACACAGAGGGAGAGATGGTGTGGGATGGAGGGAGACAGGTACAACACATCTGAGGAGGGAAAGAGAGGGTTGGGAGGTTAAAGTGGAAATGTGTGTGTGAGAGAAAGATTTCAGTGGGGGTTTTTTAGCCTTGGCTGGTCTCTCGGTTATGAGAGATTGCAGTGGTGCACTAGGACCTTACAACATCCTCTTTAAACAGAGATTTCCTCCAGAACAAACCAACTGCACACATCTTCAGCCAACACGTTCTTCTGCAAAGACACTCGGGAATCAAAAGAGAAAGCCTCTACTCAACATAGAGCATTCCCAAAAAAAGACTCACATTGGTTCAATATAATTTTGGATGCAAAGTATTAGTGCTTTTTAAAAAAAAAAAACGGTTTAAATTTGACATTTACATTCATTAACAATTAACTTTCTTCGAATGAAACCGTCATAAAAAACTGAACTTTGAAACATAGATTTAGACTGAAGCTTTATCATCAAAACTGTTTACTTTAAAACACCACACATAATACAATCCATAATTTATAGTACTGTCCATCATAGTGGTCATCAGCCATATCTGCTACCTATTCAAGTTCTTGATTCTCAACTTTATGCATCGCTAGAAAATCTTTTACAATCTCTTTCTAACAACAAATGTATCCATGTATATTTACAGTGTAATTTTCACTAGGATTCACGTTGGCTCTTTAGACATGAATTGACGTGAACGGCATCACCATGTTAGACACACTAAGCATCTGTTCATCAGTGTGGTTTCACACCATGCTTTTCTTGAGAGGTTTACATAAATTACTTAGGACAGAACATTAATGTTTTCTGTACACAAACCTCAGATATTCGCACAGAATTCCACCACTGAAAGAAAAGTGGATGCAGTCTGCAGTCACTATCTGTCATACTTGATTTGAATGAATGCCTAACCCCAACTATTATACTTTGCTGTGTAACCCTTTCTGAAAACCCATACCACAAATTGTGCAGATTGTTGAGGGAGAGGTGTGCTATTACATCCCTAAGCAAACTGACTTGTCAGATTTTTGTCAGGCAGACAATAAAACAGGAATAAATGTGATAGATTTCTACTGAAGAAGCTGAACCATATCTAGAGACCAGAACATTATAAGGATGCATTAAATGGATCTAAAGTGACATTGACAAAAATTCTATTTCAAATAAACATCGTTCTTTCTATTCATCAAAACATTTCAGGAAA
This sequence comes from Chanodichthys erythropterus, assembly GCF_024489055.1. Taxonomy (NCBI): domain Eukaryota; kingdom Metazoa; phylum Chordata; class Actinopteri; order Cypriniformes; family Xenocyprididae; genus Chanodichthys; species Chanodichthys erythropterus. The sequence continues at coordinate 21,867,254 of NC_090237.1, forward strand.
AAGTATTATGAAGGGGCTTTTGAACTGGAGAAACCTTTTCATAGTCCCTAGAACTATTGACTGAAGAACACGGATTTTGTTGTGTTCACACCGCAGGAACTAGGAATGATTTTAGTTCTAGGAACTCCTTTTGGGGGAACTAAATTAGCTCCTACTTCAGAGTAGGGTCTAAACCAGCACTATAGGAACTATCAGTGACGTGAGTATACGTTGATTGGTCAGACGCATGTCAAACACCAGAACCTGGTATTTTTAAAAAGCCATGTAAACATATTTACTTCACGAAAACAGTGATAACGGCTTTTACCTGTTGTCTGCAGGGTTGTGTTCTTTCCTCCGCCTTGATGATATGTAATATTGAAAGTTGTCATAGGAGATTTCGTCTCTCAGCCCCACTTTTTGCTCTTTCAGTCGCGTAAATTATGCGTTTACATTCCATCTCCATTATCACGGAATCCACAACACACAACTAACACAGCTCCGATCACGGCATCCTCCATCCACCATTTTTTAGCATTTGCAAATGCCGCGCTTAAAGACGCCGCTGTCGGCTGCTTCACAGTTTCTTTTCCAGGTGTGAATGCAACCAGGAACATGGCCCGGGGGAAAAAAATCGTTGTCGGGGAACTATCCTAGTGGCTAGTTCCTATAACGGAGTTCCTAGAACTATTTGGTGCAAAAGCCCCTATGGTTTCCACAAAAATATTAAGCAGCACAACTGTTTTAATCATTGACGATAATGTTTCTTGAGCACCAAGCAGGAACATAAGAATGATTTCTGAAGGATCATGAGACACTGAAGACTGAAGTTAGGATGCTGAAAATTGCAGAAATAAATACAATTTTTACATCTTTATTTTTAAAATGTACACCTTTGTACCTAAAGAGTGCATAGTAGTACCGCATAGTAAGTACCGCATAGTTGGTACCAAAAGTGTACATATCAGTACCTAAATGGTACATATTTGAACCTTTTCAAAGGGTGCCGTGCCAGTGACAGCTTTTGTACTATTTTTTTCTGAGATTGTGATCTATCAAAACCGTTAAAAATATCTTACCAACCCCAAACTTATGAAACACTGAGACCTCAGAATGCTTGAACAACTAAATCAAGTTTTACAACATGCTCACATTTTCAGTAGAGCTATACAAAGGAAATCATTTGGGCAGAGAGAGTTCAAATCGAATAAGGTCATGATGAAGGCCGGGTTCAAACCTACCTCGCATGTAACCCACATAAGCACTAAGGCTCAATTTGTCTGGAGAATGTGCACTAACCTCTAAGCCAAGGCTTTAGCCAGTGCATATAGTTTTATAAAGAAAATCAGCACATCAATCCATACCAAGCTCTTCACAGAGTTCACAGGCAGGAATCGAGACCTTTTGCCGCACGGTTATGTGCGGTCCGTCCACGAAGGGAGAATGACTACGTAGGTGCTGAGCTTTGTTCCTTTCTTCTTTCTATTGTCAGTGTAAAGTCATCTACTACACACACAGAGAGATAGTGAGGACAAAAAGATCGATGTGGAGAAGTGGTGAGTATGAACTGCCACAGCGGAATCCATACTGCGCAGTCACACTAAGTGTCAATGGATCATATTGGAAGTAAGCATCCAGGGAAGTATACAGAGTCAATACGGCTTTCTTTCTTGCTTGCCTTCCTTCCAAAACACACACACACACACATAACCACAAGCTCATTAGCCACACAAAAAAAATCATGATAGCACACAGTCCGAGGGAAGCTTCCTCCGGTGGATACAATAACCAGCCCTTTATTTCCACAGGGAAATTGAGGGCCATGCCAAGTGAGAGATGGGATTAAAAAGAAAGCATAAAAAGCAAATGAAAGAGGATGATATTTGAACTGCCATGTGCAGACACCTGTGGCGCCATTAGCGGGTGGAGTTAACAGAGGGGGGTTGGGCTTAATAATGCATGAACCAATCAGGTTGTCGTAAAATCATTATTTGCATGGCGGTTGTGGCGGAAGGTCACGTGCCCTTAAAAGCAGCTGGTTATTACCACTGTTTTATTATTTATCAAAACCATTTTCACATCCAAGAGACCAGCCCGCCTCTGCAGCTGCTCCCCGACCCCCCCTGCGCCGCCAGCCGGAGACCCCCCGCCAATCACGCCGCCTGCCAATCAGCTAAGGCAATCACAAACACGCCAGCCAATCACCAGGGGAATGGGCTGTTTTTGCTCTGCAAATGCCCGGAAAGAAAGGTCATAGGTGTCAATCAGGGGGATATTCTGGGGAGATTGAGAAGTTTATTGCAGGTTAGTAAAAGTATAAGTACTTAGAGTGAAAGGCTTATGGGGGATAACATGATGTGGCTACTACAAAAATATCCCCCACTTTCTGTCATTTTCATAAACACTGTCACTTCATTTGTTTCTGCTAATGAAAACAATTTAGTGCTTAGTCAAGAACACCCACATAATCTTAATTTCTCTGATGACTTCTCAACATGGAGGCGCGAATAGCTACCGTTTTCAGTGGCGCTATTTGTCGACGTAGGGCGCATCGCAGATCCTAGTTGTGAACGTATCCGAGTCGCGTTCCTCAGTTAATGATAATTAATGATAATTGCAACTTACTTATCAGTCCCCGCATGTGAATGAGGCTCTGAGGTGTTACAGGGACTAGTGGAAGGAGAAAGAGGCACACATAATAAAGCCCATTTCCATGTCTAATGTTTGTCCTTTTTCTGCTCTAAATGGAGATATTGAAGCTTTATCGACAGCATCTGTGGAATAATGTTGATTAGCACTGAAAATTGTGACTTTTTTTTTTAAAATAAAACAAATTTTTGTAGGAACTTACAATGGAAGTATATGTTACGCAATAAACTTTAAAATACACAAGTTTCAAGACCAATGTTAAGCCATTAACTTTTGCATAATAAAAGAAAGGGACTGATCACAAGACAGAAATAGAAAACAAATCTAAGATAAAATAAAATATTGTTGTCACAGCACAAAAACAGCCCACTTTATTTCATTTGTAAGTGTATTACTAGACTTATAATTGACGATATCTTCTTAACCTTTAACTCGGCTTGTTAAAGAGTTTAAATTTCTAAGCGATCTGATTAATGATGATTTGGATGAATCAATGAGCAAAGAATATTCCATACACTTAAACTGAAGGAAGAGCTGTAATTATGCCACAAACTTAGCCTCAGAAGCTGAAACATTCTAGAAGATGAAGAAAAGCTTTATTTCTCCACAATCAAGACTAAAAAGGTCTTTTGTTTACAGGCTACAATCTACACGCGTCTAATTTCCAATCAAACTAAGGGCGGCACTTCACAGCAATTGTGATAATTTCTTACAAAGGGTCATTCAAATGATTTATTAAATGATTCCTTTCATGTATGTTGTTATGAAAATTGCTATTTTCACTTCTAAGCTAATAAACTGCCTAAACACAATGAGTTCTGCACAACGTAAGGCAAGTTATATCGCACACAGTTAAGTAATCGATCCCAAATGAGAAAGAACAACTTGAGCAGGTTAACAACGTAGCAACTCCACTAATGCCACCTGGTGATTTACGAGGGCTTTCAACGCAAAACAAAGGGAAGAAGAAAGCAAGAAACCATTTTTATGATAAGAAACACAACATACATGAAATAAAACATAACAATCTGTCTCGCACAGATGGGCCCTGCATAATATTGCTGACATTATCCGAGTGAGGCATATAAAACAATAGCACACACACTCACTAAAACACTTTTCAGTGTCGGAGAGGGTGTGTTTCCTGTTTCTCCTTTCCGAGCACGCTTGCCAATCCCCTGCAGTGCTTAACCTCTGGAAAAGAATGTGTTCAGGACTCTATGAATGCTGATATGGTGCGCTGTGTGTTCGCCGTACGCCGGACTCACACTGGGGTGGCTGTTTCTGAGAGCTGTGTTTGAAGAGGTCATAAATTGAGGAGCCAGCAGCATTAAAAGGTCAGCGGTTGCGTAATTCCATACACAATGACATATAACTCAGAGCCAGCCGATGTCGTGTCCCACGTGGAATCTAATCCCCGAGACAGGCTGTTTGCCACTGGCGTATTTTCTTTATTTATATATATATATATATATATATATATATATATATATATATATATATATATATATATATATATATATATATATATATATATATATATATATATATATATATATATATATAAACTACATTGCTGTTAAGGATATGCAAAACTAGATATCATAATTAGTCATTAGTTGGTCTTTAAACGCATAGTTCATGCAAAAATAAAAAATTCTGTCATCATTTACTCACCCTCATGTTGTACTCATTTGCACTCAAATGTATTTTTGTTTGTTTCAATTTTACAATGAAAGTCAAAGGGGGTCAAGTGTTTTTTTGGAAAGCAATACTGGTTTAGAATGACATCAGAGATAGAATGTTCATATTTTGGATTAACTAATTATATAAGGAAGCCTTGTATAATTAGCCTGGTTTGGGGTCATGTCTGATCATCCTATGGCTTGCTCACACAGAAGGAGTTAGCTTGGATGATGGGTCTAGAAGCGAATTTTTAAAAGCTGAGCTGTTAACACGCTGCCTTAAATGTAACATGTAGGAACCAAGATGCTACAAAACAGACCAAAGGTGACTGTCTGGATCGATAGGCTACCATAGTGCAAAAAATAGTGCAGGCTGAATCCAAAAACATGCCAAAAATGCAGTCCACAAATAGCATTTTATGGCACAAAACTTTAAAGTCCCTACTAAAAAAATGAGGGCCTTAGATTTTGCATAATAACAGGCACATTGCTCACAGCAGGCAAATTGAAGTCCAGGGGTAAATAAAGGCTGACAGTCTTGAAAGTTACTGTTGAATGTGATGTATCCACAAGCAGTGCTCTGATGGCTGTGTCGGAGAGGTGATTTAAAGGGGATGAATTTGAAGATGCACATTCTCTGAAAGAGTTTCCACTAAATTCCTATTCAACAACTTTTTAATGCTAAAATATACATAGATATATTTAAAAAGAAACTAAATGGATTTTTTTTTAAACCTGTATGTAAGGCTAATTGTATGGGTTTTTTTTGTATGCTAAATAGAATGTGTTTAAATATTTTCATGCTTTTTGCATAAGTTGGCAATTACTAATCAATCGATCACTTTCTGAATGACTAGCCATACATCCTGACTATTCTCCAAGCGCTATCTGGTTTTAAATCCAATATATCTCCGCAAAACTTGGATAAATTTAAGTGATAAGAGAGATGGTGGGAAAATGGAAATTATATATTTTTTGTGTTTCTCATTTTATAGATGGCTGTAAATTTCTCTAGAGAAAGCTAGCAGATAGCTACTTCTCAATGAGTTATGTTCTTCCTTATATAAGAGCCCGAAATAATCCTGCCTGATTTTCAGCTTTAAAATTGATATGATGTTAGGCACAGCATAATAATACCCAGGTACAACTTAAAGAATCGCCTTCCGAAGGGACTTTTTGGGATGATGTCTGGCTCATAATGACTGCTGAAGGTTAGAGTAACTCTTGTTCAGAAAGTCATTTATTCTTTCTTTCTTTTTAATCTCTTTATTTCTTTAACAAGGCTCTGTGAATTCAGCGCCATAAATGCTGTCACATCGGTCCACTCTGTCAGCGGTGTCCTGCTTATGCAGTCATTCTCTCGGCTTCCAGGGAGTCCGACACTGGGCTGCTAAAGGTCAACGCATGAACTTCAGCCACTTCAAAGGGCCTTTCTTCATCCCCTTTGAACCCCCCCAGCACACCTGCAGCAAACCCTGTGCCAGTCACAATACCACGGAGGCTTTACCAACCTTCCAGCATTTCCAGAAGAGAAAGTCTCTTGGAGGCCAAATGACTTGAATAAGTATGTTTGTGACTGACAATGGTGTGAATGGAACCAGTTCAGGCTGGTCAAGGAGTTTCTATTAAATATATTTTATAGAATATAATCACTTCGCTGCACTGCTAACATACAATGTTGGGTGTTTCTTCAACTATGAACGTTTTTGGCCCTGTGGAAAATACTTTCAAAACACTTTTTAAACATTTACTAGTTTATGTAGCAAAAATGGACATACTGAATTTTGTGATGAATGTTTCGACGATACTCTCATATTATGTATATTGTTGCAAACAGTGATGGAAATGTTATCATTTTTGTAATAAAATGGCAGACTCTCTAGCCACTTTTAGACCGAAGCAATTCTTAGAATGGTAAGGAACTGTTCCTGTTGTGTTTCCACTTGGGCCTGGAACGGCACGGAATGATTACAAACCATTCTCGGCCTGGAATTCCATGCCAAATTGTCCTGGCAGAATCCGTGAAGTTACATTACAAAGAGCGGCCATTATCAGCCCCACGGTGGAAAATGAAACCGTATCCGTACCAGCCGCCCCAGATCGGCACGGAATAGGACGGTTACGCAATGAGAACCGTTCATCCTGATGGTGGAAAAGCGGCTTCTGTCTTGTTGAGGCTAATTTCTTAGCTAGCTATTTATGTATCCTAAATACGCACAACTGAATAATATTTTGAACACTTTTTGCATAATATGACAATGACTTGACTGGAAAAACAAAATACTCAGCAAAATAATTATCCACTTTTATTATCCGTTTATTTTCATGGTTTTCTTGGTTAATAAAATTGGTTCTTTGTTGTGATGTAAATGATGCTGTCAATTTTTGATAATTAATACACAAATATCGAAATTGTTTGTGCACTTCATTTGTTGTTTTAAAAATAAAAATATTATGCATAAAAATAAATGAAAATAATTTGTATTTTTATAATGTTTTATACTGTTAGACTTTGGCTCTGGGACAAACAAAAAGTTTGCAAAAATGTTCAATCTAAAAAAAAATGGACAAAATAACCCCCCCCATCGAAGTACCTGCAGTTGAAGAAACACCCTATTACATCTTCCCAATGCATCTCTGAAGCTGCAGGCCTCCGTCATTCCCTCGAAAACTGAACATATAATTTCCTCCTCACAGTGATTAGAGCAGCTCCAATTAAACATGGTGCTGAGAAAATGTGTATGATTAACTATGATATTTCGATGACATTCTGTGCTAAACACTAATATCACGCAAAGATATCTACAAGGAGAAAGGATATTAATCGCTAATGGAAGAGAATGGTGCGGCCCCTTTTTGAAATCACGCCAGGAAAGGTGAAGGTATATCTAATTAGGTTTACTCAGGGATCTCTGATGGGAAGCTGTGCCGTACGTGAAGCCAGTGGAAATTGCTGCCATTACGTTGCAAAAGGCCAAAGCAAACTCGGCTAACCTTTGTGGGCTTTAAAGGACCTTCTGCGGATCAACAGTACTTACGCTGTTTACACACTCGGCGCTACATTATTGCCACACTTCCGAAGCACAGTCAGCAGAAAGCAGACGCGATCGGGAGAGATTAAGTACAGCTGATTCACAGGATGTCCCTGATCGTTTTAGAGAATGTCCTTCTATAGTGCCGTCCACAAACACAGCAGTTCTTTCCAATCAAACCGTATTGATTGGAGCAGAAAACACAGATTCAGGGTGACGACAGGGATAAATCAGTGGTGTGAAACTATAATATTTATCATTCCTCAGTAAGCTCCTAAAAGAGAGAATGAAGAGATTTAGAACGCAGCATAATGTAAAGGTGTAAATAAACATCGTAAATAAACAGTTTATCTGATTAAAGAATATAATTTAGGGTGTTTGCTCTGATTCAGCATAACTGATGTAAGATTGTGCATGTAAGCAATTTAAACTCTAAAATGGTACTAGATGCTTTTAAGTCTGTCAAGATTATATGGAACGTTTGACAACCACTGTCTCGCCACCTGCTAAAATGTTTCACCATGGTGTGGCGAATCAAGTACGGACTGTTCTGAGGTAACCAGAGACTGAAGGGTGTTGTGCTCTCTCGCTGTCAGACTGACTGAATATATAAATAAAAAAACAACCGGCTTCCTAGTCATCTGCATCTACCAATCAGCATTCAGCTGATCTGAGCCTGCCAGCCCTCTTCAGGCTCAATCAGGGATACAGCTAATAATCACTCAACCGTTCAAGTAAACAGAGAAGTAACTGCACTTAAGACTTTGCATCTGAATATTGCAGTTGAGCATCCTCCACTGCTGTTTGCAAATGGACCATGATTGATGAGTCCTTCAGTGTTTGGATCTTTTTGTCATCCTGAAAAATAGAAAAAGTGGACAAATAAATGAGGCCTTGTGCCATTAATGAGCAAATGTTGCAAAGACTTTTTAGCTGTAGAGTACAATATTGCATTATAGACTAAGTATACCTATTCCTCAAGGACAGTTCTGGATTAACTTCAGCACAGATACCATAAATGTGCATTGTGAGTGAACATTTATATATCAACACCTTGGAATTAGGAATTAAGAAGGTTCTAAATGCATTCTGAGCAGTTTTAAGATATTAAGCTTCAATTTTTTTGTATTCCATACTCCTTTTAAAATAGAACCTTTTTGTTTTCTAAAAAAAAAAAAAAAAAAAAAAAAGTCCCAAAATGTATACAACTTAAAAAACAAACAAAAAAACAACGTTGTTAAAACCTTATAATTCCAAGGTATATGATTAGAAAGTATCATTAGAAAGATTAAAGACAACAGCTTCAACATTTGACCACTTTTAATGATAAAACTGGGTTGCAGTGCCATTAATTTCTTAAAGGTGCCCTAATTGCTAATGTATTGTTAAATGTGGTTACCATCGTTTCTTACTGTATTCACGGAGACAAGAGCCGTCGCTATTTTCATTGTTAAACACTTGCAGTCTGTATAATTCATAAACACAACTTCATTCTTTGTAAATCTCTTCAACAGTGTAGCATTAGCCGTTAGCCACAGAGCACAGCCTCAAACTCATTCAGAATGAAATGTAAACATCCAAATAAACACTGTACTCACAGGAATCGATGCATGCATGCAGCATGAATGATGAACACTTTGTAAAGATCCATTTTGAGGGTTATATTAGCTGTGTGAACTTTGATTATGCAATGATAGAGTCGAGAGCTCGGGAGGGGGCGGAGAGCGCGAGCAATTAAAGGGGCCGCAGCCTGAATCGGTGCATAGTTAATGATGCCCCAAAATAGGCAGTTAAAAAAATTTATTTAAAAAAATCTATGGGGTATTTTGAGCTGAAACTTCACAGACACATTCAGGGGACACCTTAGACTTATATTACATCTTGTAAAAAAACGTTCGATGACTTTAATATATGTCAGGAGTGCAAAATAATCAATCTGTAATTTATGATATTTTGAATAGAATATCAACAAGAATATAAAGCCAGTCACATCTTCTCCGGTTTATTTGTGTTCAAATACATGCACTAGACAGCGCCCCTTAAGTCGGGGACACACCTAACAATTAGCTGAAACATTCTGAGACTGAACTGAACACACATACCGATTGTTTCCTTCGACTGGAGCAGATTTCTATACTCACACATGGAATTTGAACACGACTGTAATCGCAGACTGAGCGCAACTGGCTCTGACTGGACGCGTTTGAACACGATCAGTCATAAGTATCAATTTACATTCATAATCGGCCTTACAATCGTTAAGTGGTTGCGCTGGCTTTAGGGCTCTTAGTCCTAAAGTAAGCATATTTGGAGAAATATTGATTTATTATCATGTTTGCTAAATATTTTGTCATACAGAATACCATTTCAATTAACTTCTCACTGAATTATGTGATCAGAAGAGCTGAAAGCACGTTCAGCGCGAGCTTTGTGTTTCTTGTTCCTGGTTTGCGTCAGTTCATGACCCAGTCATTCATCTTAACGTGAGTCAACGTAACCATATTCCCTGCCCTTTCTACAGTAGTCACGCTGTTCTGTACACTTCCTCATTCTGATCTCTGTGATAAACATAAACAAACGTTTATAGACGTGAAACAAGAAGCTAATAAACGCAATAAATGCGATTTGATGTATTTTCATATGCATTAAGAATGTTTACAATACACATGCTAAGCAGTTGTAACGATTAGCTGCATATAAAACGCTAAATATATGTTAACATCATTATATGACTAAAATCCCCATTATATCACTATTGGAAGTAAAAACAAACACTTGTTAGTTGTTTAAAGCGAGTTTTGAGTGAAAGTGTAATATTAATCTTTTATATTGTGTTATGTAGCTTGATGCTATCTTGTGTAGCTCTAATCCACCTGTCACGCCAGGAACTATACTCTACTTCATGATTTAGTTCAAAGAATATGTTTGTTTGTTTTCTAGAAAGACTTCAGATAATAGGTGGATTAATGTAAAGTGGGATGAATGTGGTGTTGATGGGCAATCCATAATGCCAGAATAGGCTATAATGGCTGAATACAAACAAAAGAATAACAATAAAGTCTCATTCATGAAAGGTTCACTGAGTGAAAAAAATACAACTCACCAGACATTAGTCAGTATACTGCAAGTAAGTGTTTACAGGGCAATAACATAATAATTAGCATATCATCAGCTTTTATTTTATACATTCAAATATATATTGTTTTTTATGTTTAAGCATATATCTCTCCATATTAATAAGAATCTGAGTAATTCTGAGTCTTGAACTGTAAACTCTCAAGTGGTTTTCTAGATATATACTGGTTATGTGTCTATTCAGAATGACAGAATGAGCAGCAACCTTTTTATTTTGGGTATGTCATTTATGTCCCACATGCCAAAACGTGGGGTGTCTGCTAAGAGGATCTATACATCTCACAAAACAAATACCATATGCCTGCTATTGTTCTCAACCCTCGCTCGACTGTTTCAACAACCTCGACTGCTGTCTGCCCGACAGGCAAACAACTTGGCACATGAGCCTGAGCGGGATTCTGCTGCAAATGTGTGTTTTGTGGTATTTATTAAAAGTGAGAGATGTTAGCAGATCATTAAGCTATCAAAATCTGCTTCAAAGCTGCGGATGAAAAGTGGCATGAGTTCATCTTACTAAACGCACACTGTTGAGTGTGTTCAGGAACGACTTGTTGGGTGTGTTTGGGAACAAGACGAAAAATCAAGCAAGCTATATTTCCACTGGGAACACAGATCAAAGGGAAAAGGCAAAAAATGCTGCACTTCACTCTGGAAGTGATTTGACTAACCTTGATCGTGAAGTTTTTATCATTTCATATTGATCTTGTAAAAACACACTCTGTCTTCTTATCTGCGGAACACACCACTCTTTCAGACGATTTCATCATATCATTTATTATTATCCGAGGATGAAATATTAACAAAAGCAGAAATCCATTTGGTGGGATGTGAATGATGTCTTTTTTGGGTACTTACACATGCAGAAACACAGATACTCCAACATAATAACATATTATCTCTGAACGCACGCAAGCACACAAGACAGAAAACTGGCATGATAGCATGCGCAAACTCTCTCTTATGCACACGAACAAACAACGATACAACGCACAGTGCTTCGGTCAGCTATGTAGAAAGACAAACATTTGATTTTGGAGGGACACATCTGTTTGCACAGCCTATTAAATGACAATGAGGGGCATCGTTAGCTGGCAGCAACAGTAATGAACCTCTCTTGAAATGCCACGCCAGCAATATTCCATGCCAGAAAAAACCATCCACAACTGAAGAGCTTCCACTTTTATTTATTTTGTCCCTTTAAATCTCTTTTATTCTGTCAGGTCTGGGAATGTCACCCGACATTCAAATTCATAAAGTCTGAACGATTGTTCACATGCTCGTTGTGCTTATAGAACTGACTAGGGATTTGTGCAATTATTTGAGTGCTTGGAAGTGACAGTTAAGATTAATCACGAAAACGCAATAATTGTGTAATAAATACATGTAATTTGTCTGATTGGTACTGCAGCTCTACACGGACACTACAGACTTCCAGTGTAGCAAAAACACCATGAAAGTAGCACATATGGCTTGTGTAATATTATATATTACATAGTGTACTACATGTATACAGTATATATGGCCCGTACTGGAAAAAGGAGTTGGAATGAGCAAATTGTCAAAAATGAGTTAGTTATTTTCATATTCTCTATTAAAAACCCTTCAAAAAATGACTGAGCTACACTTGTTTGAAGTCGATACAGTCAGCAAAGTCAATTTTGATTTATAAAAAACAAAAAAAAAAAAAAAAATCAGCAACCAAACTTGGCAGATGTTTTTCCCCGACAGTTAACACTTTGGCTCTGTCAGTCGGCGCGAGTAAGATTTTGTTGTGTTTACATCAGCATGAATTTGAAAATCATATTTCAATGGTTCAGACTCATGCCATCAAGAATTCGCTATGAATATTCACAAAGTTGGAATGCTGCGTTTTATAACGATATCAAACTTGTGCTGAGAGGAGAGAAGTGCGAGTCATCCAGAAGCAAGCAGAGAACAACAGCATTTTTCCTGAAAAAAGAAAAGGTACTCCACACAGAAAATGAACAAATAAAGATACTTTTAGGTGTTTAATTGCTATTCGGAGCATTGGGATCACTAGATGAGGGCTTAAAGGGTTAGTTCACCCAAAAATGAAAATTCTGTCATTTATTACTCACCCTCATGCCGTTCCACACCTTGTAAGAGCTTCGTTCACCTTCAGAACACAAATAAGGATATTTAAGTTGAAATCCGATGGCTCTGTGAGGCCTCCAAAGGGAGCAATGGACACTTCCTCTCTCACGATCCATAAAGGTACTAAAAACATTTAAATGGTTTCATGTGAGTACAGTGGTTCAATATTAATATTATAAAGCAACAAGAATATTTTTGGAGTGCTAAAAAACACAAAATAAGGACTTATTTAGTGATGGCCGATTTCAAAACACTGCTTCAGGAAGCATCGGAGCATAATGAATCTGTGTATCGAATCTGCTGTTCGGAGCGCCAAAGTCACGTGATTTCAGCCGTTGGCAGTTTGACACGCGATCTGAATCATGATTCGATACACTGATTCATTTATGCTCCGATGCTTCCTGAAGCAGTGTTTTGAAATCGGCCATCACTAAATAAGTTGTTATTTTGCTCCAAAAATATTCTCGTCGCTTTATAATATTAATATTGAACACTGTCTCACATGAACTGATTTAGATGTGTTTTTAGTACCTTTATGGATCTTGAGAGAGGAAGCGTTATTGCTCCCTATGCAGTCCTCACTGAGTCATCGGATTTCAACTAAAATATCTTAATTTGCGTTCCGAAGATTAATGAAGGTCTTACAGGTGTGGAATGGCATGAGGGTGAGTAATAAATGACAGAATTTTCATTTTTGGGTGAACTAAGCCTTTAATGAACTAATTTTTGTGAAAACCTCAAATTTGACCAACATTTACATTTTTCTCTCTTTTTATTTTGCCTGTAGTTTGAAATGAGCCCACGTGCATTCCGACTCTAATCGCTAATCTTCTCCTCCACCAGAGTTCTCAAACTGTATTTGAAGCCGTCAAGTGGTTTTTACGTTAGTGATTTTTTTTTTTTTTTTATCGCAGAGGACTCTGGGCCGGACCAAATACCTACACTTGCAGTCTTGGCCAATTGAGAGAACGTGCATGCAACAGGAAGTAAGTGTGCAAGACTGTCCCAGGTCTTAAAAATGCCAAAGGTGCCCTTGGTACCCTTAATGCACACTAAACCCACATTTCAGAGCAGTATTGAACACTTGGGCCAAATACAGTAAATACGTCATGTAACAGACTAGTGGTGAAGTGCAAAGACCTCAAGTGTGGGTATTTGGACAGATCTTCGGAACACAGCACATGGGTAATATGGATTTTGTTTCTGTGTACTTTCTGTGTTTCTGTGATCACAACAAACTTGTATGGAAAAAGAAGATTCCTCAAAAAAATAAAAAATAAATAAATGAAGCAAGCTCAATTTGTGTTCCACATGAACAATTATACAGGAACAACATACAGACTTGGAACAATCTACACACATAATGAGAAAACAGAAATTTGCAATGCAATCGCAATGGCCCAAAAAGTTCATCCGAGGCAACACTGACCATCACCCTCCATCCCACTCATTTGATTTATCTGTCGAGCTCGCCAAGTGGTCGAAATGACCTTAATGCACATGCCCAGTATATAGGGGAGGCTTTCTGGATGACAAAGGAAGTGTCTCTACAGTCAGACTGATGAATGTTCAGCGCTGAGATTATCAGAGCAGAATTGTGCTAAGGTGTGTAAAATCAGGCTCCGGCAGGCTAACGCAGCACAGACTTTGTTTCTCATTTTGTGAAGCACAGATGTAGCATATTCACTTGAGACTTGTTCAGCGAGAGAAGAAAAAGGCAGCAGAAAGCGAGAAAGAGAGAGAGACAGACAGGCAGAAAGAGAAGAGAAGAGATAAAAGATGAGACTAAAATATGCCCTGATGGAGTGTGAGTGTGTATATGGGGCCAAAAGCCTTTCCAGACACAGCAAAAAAAATAAAAAAATAAATAAAAGGCTTTATTGGCCATTTCTACCACCATACAGTTCGATCTCCACCACAATCATTCTCACTCTCTCTCTTTGAATGCAAGACCTTGGCTGTTGTCCTCCCATTCTGGCACAGCTAACGCCCTTTTCACAGGAGAAGGACAGCAGAGAGGGGGATAAATAGAGAGCGTCTTTTAGCTGCCGCGTGTTCGTCACCTCTGAGCTGAAGGACAGTGTTGAATAGTCTTGCAGGGGGGTGTGAAGACAGACAGACTGCGGAGGATTAGAGACTGTCTGTCTCTACTTCTGTCCTCTGACATCCACTAGCATCTCTGTCTCTCTCTCTTGCACACACAGTTGCAGTCATACAGTCGAGATGATGACAGTAATACATCAGAGTGTGAGATTGTCTTGTGCTGCAGTGGAGGGAACAGGAAGTAATGTGATTGTCCTTTTATTTTGTGTTTAACACATTGGTCTTTTCCTCCAAAGCAATCTCTCCATGTTGCAATTCTTTTTTTAGGCATGTTTAAAGGGGGCAGTTTTCCATTTATTGATTGAGAGTCAAAGTAGAGAGAGAACAGGGAATGACTGGGTGAATGATAGGGGAAATCAATAGCTATGTTTCCATCCAAAGTTGCGAAATTAACTTGTGTGCAAATTTGGAATACTGCATAAAACATTTGTGAGTAAAGCACTGTTTCCATCCAGTGACTCGAAGAGAACAAAATCTTCACTTCGTCACTTCTAAATAAACTGGTGCTAAATATCACTAAGAAAAATGGAAGTTGCTGCAGTAGAAGCATACATTGTATTATATACAATAATTTATATATATATACTAAATTACTTGCACCTCAGAGCGCACAGACAAAACACAATAAACGCCGTCTTGTTATTTTGCATTCAGATGCTTGGTGTTTGTGAACCCAATCGTGTGAATCGCTTCTGGGAGGGAATTATACCAAACTACTTTAACAACAGACTTTGCTCAGGCATTACAGAAAGACAAAAACAGCATGCTGTGCAACGAGACTGGTCCACTGCTTAGTCCAGTAATGCCGTCCCATCGCAAAGTCACATGTCTTTTTTGATGTGTATCAAGGAATTTATTCAGTAAAAGTGTTTTCATCGTAGTTTATGCATGTTTTCGTATCGCATAAACAATGTTTGTGTTTTTAAATAAAACTTGTCATAAATAAACTTGTCACTTAAATTGTTATTAAATACAAACAATTCTAAATCAAATAAATAAATAAAATCACACCCAAACAATTTGAATTGAACATTTAAATCATTAAGTTGAACTTAAAATTATATATATATATATATATATATATATATATATATATATATATATATATATATATATATATATATATATATATATAATTTTTTTAAATAAATGATGTTAAATATTTAATGAAATTACATAAATTATATTTATATATATTATATATATATATATATATATATATATATATATATATATATAAAAAATTATATATTAATCCATTATTTTTTATATATATATATATATATATATATATATATATATATATATATATATATATATATATATATATATATATATATATATATATATATATATATATATATAATGGATTAATATATAATTAAATATAAAATCCTAAATCCCCCCCCCCCCCCCCCCCCACAAAAAAACACCACAAATTTACTTTTTTTTTCAAAATAAAACTGAATGGTTATTAAATAGAAAGGCAAAATCAAGAGAAAAAAAAAAGGATTGAATTGTCAAATACAAAAATGCTAAATTTAGAGAAAAAAAAAAAAAAAAAAAAAAAAAAAAAAAATCTTATTTTACATGGGGATTAAAATTTTTAAAAGGTGCCATCGCATATTTTTTACAAGATGTAATATAAGTCTAAGGTGTCCCCAGAATGTGTCTGTGAAGTTTCTGCTCAAAATACCCCCTAGATTTTTTTTAATTAATTTTTTTAGCTGCCTATTTTGGGGCGTTATTAACTATGCACCGATTCAGGGGCTGCTGGCCCTTTAAATCCCGCGCTCCTTCCCCATCGAGCTCGCGACTCTATAATACAATGCATTTACAAAGTTCACACAGCTAATATAACCCTCAAATTGATCTTTACAAGATGTCCGTCATGTATGCTGCATGCATGCTTCGGGTCATGTGAGTTAAGTATTTATTTGGATGTTTACATTGATTCTGAATGAGTTTGAGGCTGTGCTCCTTGGCTAAAGCTAACATTACACACTGTTGGAGAGATTTATAAAGAATGAAGTTGTGTTTATAAATTATACACACTGCAAGAGTTAAAATATGAAAATAATGACGGCTCTTGTCTCCATGAATACAGTAATAAACGATGGCACACTCTCAAAACTGCTGGGTTAAATATGGACAAAACCAGGGATTGGGTTGTTTTTACCCAGCCAGTTTTTTCAACCAATTTTGGATTTATTTTTTTAGCCAGCAATATATTAATATAGTAAAAGGCATGTTTTAGCTCACCCCCAAATAGGGGCAAATTTGTGGGATATTTTAAGCTGAAACTTGACCAGACCAGAGACTTATATAACATCATGTGAAAGAGGGCATAATAGGTGCCTTTTAACCCAACCTGCTGGGTTTGTCCATATTTTACCCAGCTTGGGTTGTTTTTAACCCAGCATTTTTTAAGAAAGACAATTTACAAATATCACAAAAAATATCATGTTATCAATATCAAATAAATATCAATATCACTAAAAATATCATGCTGTGCACATCCAGACATTACTGGCTGCCCTTGTCTAATGCCTTTCATAATGTTGGGAACATGAGCTGGCATATGCAAATATTGGGGGCGTACATATTAATGATCCCGACTGTTACGTAACAGTTGGTGTTATGTTGAGATTCACCTGTTCTTCGGAGGTCTTTTAAACAAATTAGATTTATATAAGAAGGAGGAAACAATGGAGTTTGAGACTCACTGTATGTCATTTCCATGTACTGAACTCTTGTTATTTAACTATGCCGAGATAAATTAAATTTTTCATTCTAGGGCAACTTTAAATTGAAACATTAAAAATAAATTTAATGGGTCCAAGTGGTCTGACTGTGATCTTTTTCTATCGACTCCCATGTGGCTGGAGCATGTGTGCAAACAGCCAGGCCACAGCACTGACCGTTTACTGAATTTCTATTTGCCCTTTTTTATATTTTCAACCAGAGGTTTCTTTCAGGAGAAAAAAACAAAAAACAAAACAAAAAAAACATTCATTTAAAAATTAATCTTCAAAAACTATTTTAAATGTCTCTCTCTGCCTTCCCATTACCATCCAGTTGACCACTTCATTTCAGTGGAAGCTGCAGCCACATAAAGTAATTGCTGTGAAGCTATTAAAACCGGTGACCCCCACGGCACCTCGTTTAGCTGAAGATACCATTGAAAAGAAAAAAAAAAAAATAACAAGGAGGACACGGATAAACAAAAAGACAATCGCACATATTCCGACCAGCAAGTAAACAAAAGCGAAACACATCTGCAAGCGGCTATTGTTGCTGCGCTATTGTGAGGAATCTCTTTGAAAAGCGTGCAAGATCTTTAATGGAAATGGCTGGTTGTTGACGACATTGTCTGGCATTTGGTGTTTACCAGCGGTGTGTTTAATGGCAGCTAGTCTCATTTCCGACCTCGCTGCTCTTTGCTACATCCGCAAGGGTTTGAGAATAATAGTGTTTCTTTGCCACTAGGGGCTGAAGCTAGTGCTAAACAGACACTCTCCACCTTCACTCCAACCTCCCTGTTCTCTCGAACACAGTTTAGGCTCTCCAGAGAGCCAAGGCTCCTCAAAAAAACCTCTCTGCCCCCTATGTTCCCATAGATACGGACACTATGCCCTATGGGAGTATTTACAAGAGCGTGTACGCACACCCAGGCGGGGCATCAGGGGCAGGCGAAATCAAGAAACAGAAGAAAGTGTGGATCAAAGTTCAGCGAGTGCATTTGTTACATGCTCTGATCTCCATTTAAAAAAAGAAAACGTCTTTTTTCGGATTGGAGGCCAACTTGACATTTAGAATTGCTCGTTTTGGGTGAAACGGACGATTTGCGATCAACTGTGAACTGTTTTTGACTCGAGGTTGTGAAGTAGATTAAAAAAGCTTAGCCGCTAATCGTGCAAAAAGGAAGAAAGATCACGGTGACTTATAAGGCTGTTCTGAGGATGTCACAGACAGTGATCTGCAGTCGAGAGCGTTGCAACGCCCAGGAGGACAGGAAGTCCTTTGGGGGGTGGGGAGTGTGAGTGAGAGAGAGAGAGAGAGAGAGAGAGAGAGAGAGAGAGAGAAAACTAAAGGTGATGCACATTCGATGCACACCTTATGAAAACAGACACGCACACGCTCACCTTTAAAATATGACTGATATGGATTAAAAGGCAAATCTCGGGTTAAAAGATTAATACCGTCCACTTCATTTCCACAACCTGCCCATCTGTGAGCACTGAAAGCCACTTATGCTGCATAAAAGACACAGTGCTGCTCCTCGGCCTCTTCATTCAGCCCACACAAAGGCCACTCAAGGCTAAGAATCTCTCTCGTGGCTTTCAGGCCGCTACAGAGGAGGATGCTATACCTGTGAACTCTGTAGCATGAAGCTTCTAGCTATTTCTCTGCATGTTTCTCTGTGCGTCTGCTTCCTCTTTCTCCTTTGCCCGCTCTGCTCTCTCTCTCTCTCTCTCTCTCTCTTTCTCTCTCTAAGGCTGTCAGTTAAAGCTGCGCTCACCTTATAATGTCCTCATGAGAGGCATCGCTGCTAAAGCCACACAGTAAGACCGGGATAAGAGCTGGATAAAGCCAAAGCAACACTCTGACCAAAGACCAACTCTCCTCTCATGTCTGTTCTCCTTTTGTTCTCCTTTGTTTCTCTCTCGCATTTCATTTTTTTTCACCTCATTTCCCATTCCCTCTTTCCATTTCTCTTCTTTCCTCCCCTTTTTTCTCCGTCACGGTCTCAATTTCTCTTCTCTCGTGCCTTCATTTCTCATTCCTTCTCTTTTCTCCTCACCTCACCTCATTTCTCCTTTCTTTTCATTTTTCTCCTCTTCTCAGTTTTCTTCTCTACTTCTCTTTGTTTCTCCTTATCTTTCCTCATTTCTCTTTGTACTCCCAATTTCTCCTCCCCTTATTTCGCCTTCACGCTCTCCGATTTCTTTCTCTCCTCCATTAATTTCTCATTCCCTCTCCCAATTTCTCTTCTCTCCACCCCTTACCTTCACCTTCTCTTTTTATTTCTTTCCTTTTCCTAATTTCTGTTCTCACTTCCCCTTATTTCTCCCCTCCACCCCTTAATTCTCCTTCGCTCTTTATTTCTCATTCCCTCTCCCAATTTCTCTTCTCTCCAACCCTTATTTCTCCTCTTTAATTCTCATTCCATCTCCCAATTTCTCTTCTCTTCCCCTTATTTTTCCTTCTCTTTTCATTTATCATTCCCTCTCCCAATTTCTCTTCTCTTCACCCCTTACTTCACCTTCTCTTTTTATTTCTCTTTCCTTCTTCTAATTTCTGTTCTCGCTTCCCCTTATTTCTCCCCTCCACCCCTTAATTCTCCTTCTCTCTTTATTTCTCATTCCCTCTCCAAATTTCTCCTTTCCTCCTGATTTCTCCTTTACGCTTCCCATTTTTTCACTTCTGACTGTCTCTTATTGCTCCTTCGCTTCTCGTTTCTCATTCTCTCCTCTCTTATTTCTCTTCTTTTCAACTTATTCCCTCTCGACATTTCTCTCATCTCCTCCCCTAACTTCTCATTCAAGCTCCTAATTTCTCCTCTCCTTTCCTAATCATTTCTCACACCTTCTTCTCTTCACATCACATTTTCTTGTCTCACTTCTTCTCCTCATCCTCAATTCCCCTTTGTCTTCTCTTTTCTCTTCTTCTTGTCATAATTTTACCTTTTCATCATCTTCTCTTCTCTCTTCCTCTCACTTTTCCCTCTCCCTGACTTCACCCTATTTCCTAATTTTCTTCTCTTAACCTCTTATCTCCACATTTCTCCTCTCCTTTACGCCATCAATCACAATACTTGTTCACTCAATCACAGCTATAGGCAAAGACAAATCATCACCCCAAATCCCTGTAACATTCCACTAAGCTTATTCTTTCTCAGAAAAAAAAAAAGTCTCACAAATAAAGTAACAGAAACATTGCTCAAGTGAGCAATAACCTCAGGTCCAGTATATCATAAGTCTGAAGGTATTGTACATTTCTCACAAGCCTGCAGGCGTGAGCGAACATGACCGAGAAACACTCCACCCTGCGTATCCAATGGTAAATGTCGGACTAATCAAATAGAGTCGATGGATTGGCTACAGTGGAAATCACTGCTCTTTTATTGGACCATATTAGCCTTGACCTTCAGGGCTCAAATGAAACGTCCTTGAAGATATAATGCTATAATGTAACACGCAGCACAAGAGCTCCTGTACTCATACAGAAAACTCACGCTTCAATGTCTTCGGAGCACAACTGTGAACTGCACTACTAACGGCACAGTGAAGGACATTCATAATAACATTACAAACACACACACACACACACACACACACACACACACACACACACACACACACACACACACACACACACACACACACACACACACACACACACACGCAAAAGCACAGACACACACACACACACACACACACACACACACAAAACAAATAGGCACTTACCTCTATGTCTATTTGTAGTTTTATCAAACATAAGCATAGCATCTTCTACCTGTAAGAGAACAGAGAAGAAAAAAATGAGTAATGCCAAAAGTACCAGTGCTTTGTTTGAAATTCACACTTGAATAAAAAAAAAAGACCCATTATATTTATTAATATTATTTTAATATTGTTTTCTTAAATAATTACTTGAAAAGTCTATGTGTTAAATTTGGATTTACTTGGTTAAAAACCTTTTTACAAGTAACAACAGAATAAAACAAGTTCCTCAAAGGGGCAGAAGTATTACAGTCCAATAAAACCGGTTTAATGGACAGTGGATTCTGACACTTTGGAGAATATACTATATCCTAATATCAATAGCTGAAAGAGCAGTTTCAACCAGCTTAAGCTGGTTTGCAAGGTCTCCCAGCTTGGCTAGCCAGTTTTAACCACTTAATTGCTCGGCAAAGATTGGAAACTAGACTAGCTTAAACCAGTTAAGACCAGCAAACCATTTTAGGCTGGTTTAAGCAGTTTTTTTCTCCAGCAGGGAAATACCGGACTGTGCATGTTAATTTTTGCTTTGCTGTCTAAATGGGTATCAAGAATCCTACATTTGTGTGGTATTTGAGGTATTCGACAACAGTTATTATTGTTATCTTATGCACCTCTACTTAAATAGATAACTACTGGAGCCTAAAAGCATTACAAACGCACACAGATCTAAAAGCTGCTCATGGCCATGTTTGGCGAGGAATGATATCCCTTCCATGGACCCAAGGGTACCATCCTGTCTGACCCTGACAGAGGCCTGCTCATCCTTGAGGAAAACCCTGTCTGCAAGGACACACTTCAGAGTGCATCCAGCCATAGCCCTCAAACACACACACACACACTGACATCCCACAGTATGTCTGAACCTGCTCGTTTCTGCTCCTTCACATTACAGACATGCACACATATTAATAAATGCAAAAATGTGCACGCCATGCCTGATGTACCCACACACACTCCATTACTCCTTGCAGAGGTCCCTGAGATTAGCCCTAAAGTACAGGCGGTTAGAAAAACACCTTCTCTCCACAAAAGGAGCCATCAGTCACTCAGCCCCATAGAGAACAATAGAGCTGCGAGCTTTAGAGTTCCTCATCACCCTCAATCACTTCCAATAAAGATCACACTGACTGGTGCTCTCATAGAGGCTGAGGGGAATCTGTTATTCTCCACTATCACTCACTGCATATTTATGGTCCTCTAAAAACTGTGCTTCATGTTCAGAGGAACATTTCATAAGTGACCAGAAGCATGGTGTTATCTTTCTTCTTTAGGATTTAGCCTCATCTGCAATGAAAATAAAGAAATTATACTAAATAAATGAATAAATACAGTACAATTACTGCTGATAAAGGTAAACACAATCTGTATTTTCCATGCTTTTGAAAATATTTGCTATATATCTTAATATTTACATTTTCTCTGAAATGTATTTTTTTCCAATCAGAGCAATCATAATAAAAATTCACAGCCTTTATTTCCGACATTTTCCAAACTTTTAAAGTAAATGAGGAATGTTTTCCTGCTCGGTTTTCAGTAAATAAATGAAAAAATTAAATAATTTGTTATTTTTGTTTGTTATGCGTTATTTATATTTATATTTATATTTATATATATATATATATATTATTACTATTATTATTATTATTATTATGATAAAACATACAATTTATTCTCATAAAAGGTCTTTGGCCACCAAATTGTTGGTTTCTTTGTAATAATCGATTTCTATCTTGTAGTATTTTTAATTAATACAGCATAGGATCTAACGAAAATGCTGATGTAAATGGATTTTTCTGAGAAACTACTAGCATTAACATTCTAAGAACAATGTAATATAAACCAATGCTTGCCTTTCACAATCACAGAGATGCATGTTGGCTTTGTGATTATGCTGCCCCTGCTGATGGACGCTAGTTTAGAGGCCTGTAGCCGGAGCATCTAGTTTGTCCAGAAAGAGGAGATACCCTTGACTGCAGCTGCATTAAGGCATGATGGGAGGAGACAGCCCTCGACTCAGGCTCATATGTAACTGTCTTTCCTCATAACCAGCCTGAAGTCTCTCTCTCCTGTGCCCTCCCTTCATCTTTCCCTTACTAGTCTTTGGTCTTACAGTCTTTATATTATATTGTATTGTATTATACACTAATAATATGAAAAGTTTAAATTTAAAAAGTAATATATGATTATATATAGGCTTACATTTTTTCCTCAGTATTTATATTCTCAAAAGCTCTTCAGTTATCCTTAATGACCTCGTGCACAACTTCAACACTTCCAGTCCTGCTTTACTTCCTTCAAACTACCCTGACCCATTCAGCCTTTCAATAAGGGGATGTGTATTCAAGGATAGATTCAGCCTGCCAGCGGCCATCAGATTGTGAGATAAGAAGCTCTTGAGGGCACACAATATACAGACACGGCACAAAGGTGAGCGTGGTCCCACACCCAGTCTGTGCCTAATCGTAGGTCCACTCTCTCCTCCTTCTATGAAAGAAAAGCCTGAGGGATAATAGCTGTCTCTTCAGTATGTAAGGGGGCCGGGCGGCCCCCACAGATAACAGTCCTGCTTTTATATTCGCTGAGAGAAATAAGGTAAAAAGGGGCGACTAGATTCATGGAAAAGAACAGAATGCTCTTCTTAGACTTCTTCCTATCTAGTAACGCAGCAGGGGAGAGGAAAGGGCATTTCAAGTCCTCTTAGAGGGGTGGCAGAAGGTTCCGGAGAGTCTGCGAGGCTAATGGCGCTTGCATATGCGACGGTGCCACATTTAAAATGGCCCTGACCTTTACTTGTTAGCTCTTGTGCCTGTGCCCGAGACTCTGAGGGGCCGCGGGGGTTGCGGGACCCCAGGCTAGCTGTGCGGCGATCGATGGGAAACAAGTGGCCTTACAGCGCTCTGATGTGGTGGGGAATTAATTAGCCGACCACGGTGACTGGAAGGATGCGGCGGCACACGGTGCAGGATGGCAAATTGTGCAAATTCTCGCCAGGCCCAGGGGGATGGTGCCATTAAAAGGCCCTGTGGCACACCCTAGGTGGTCGAGCTACTTTGCCATTAAACACCATTACTGATAATTGACTGAACAAGTGGCCTTTTTACTGGCCGCCCTTAGCTTGGTCAGTAGCTAATACGCGCTGTGCACCCGGCACAATGAGTAAATGCCACGCTAATGCCTGTTTTATGACAGGCAAGGAAGGGGCAGGTCCTGTCTGAGTGTCGATAAAACTGCGTTTAAATGTAGTTTGCCACAGCCAACTGTAGCTTGCCTTGAGATTTATGCTTCTTATTAGCAGGGGCCGTACATTCAGCCCTCTGAGACACAGCCCTTTATGGGCTTTTATAGCGGGACTGTTATGAAGAAAAGCACACAAGCGTTGTGACCTCATATTGCCAGAGAACACAACATGCAGTGGAGTTAACCAGGGGCCAAACACTAACTGACCTTAAAACAACGGGCAAAAACAACATGCTTACAACTGAAGTGAGTCATTTCTGCGTCACAAGCGCCACCAAAAACTACAAAAAACAAAAACACAAACAAAACAAAAAAAATGATAGTTTTTCAAATGCACTCACCCCATTTGCCATTGGTTCAGGTAAAGAGATATGTTTGTGTTTGTTTGTTGGGGGAATCAATCTAGAAATGGCTCATTTATAAATTATCATCAAAATAATTTATTATCAATGTTTTATGTCTAGACAATATTTTTGGGGAAACCTAATTAAATAAAAATAAAAAAATATATAAAAAATAGATACATTAATACATAACTGATAAAACAAATAAAAAGCCAAATATAAAAAACTAAAACAAAAAAAAAAGCTTTCCAAAAAAAGTGCAGCTTTCAAAGTTTCCTGAAGCTAAATGGCTAGCTCACTGCTATAAACCTGGTGCAGTCACGATAGGTGGGCTCCTGTATGGCAGCTGTGCAAAGCTGCTTGACAACATGTTTTCATTTAAGTAAGAAATATAATTGGAAAGTCTGTGGGGCCATTTTTTTATTAACTGTGGAAGGTATCAGCGGGAGGACAGGGGGGAATACAAGCCAGCGGAAGCGCAGTCAGACAGGGGGAGATTGTGTTTACATGTAGGCGAGGGATGGAGAGAACGCAATCCAACACTTGGTTAAATTCACTCAGCCGCCAGGGAGTGGAATCTACCACCTGCCATATCACCGTTCACTAAATCTCAGACAGTAAGGAAAGAAAAACAAGACTCCACCTTTCTCCTCATGTCAAACAAACGTGTGCGTGCCTGTCACACCATGGCAGAAATCTCCAAAACACATGCTGCAAAAATTTTTAATCAGACACATTGAATTATTTATCAGGGGACAAAAGCATCAGTGGGTTTTCTGACTCAAAGCATTTACAGAAAACAGAGGATGGGCAATACAAACCAACAATTTCACACAGAGATTCCAGTAGGGCCTTTAATGGCATTCTTGCAACACATTTTAAATGGAAATTACATTCAAATACAAAACAAATACAATTCTATTTTTTTTTTTAAAAAAGTCTTTAAAAATACATATATATATATATATATATATATATGACCTGTGCTGGCAAAATGAGTCGGAATGTGCATGGGCTTATTATAATCTACAAGCAAAACAAGTCAAAAAATATCGATTTTCGAGTTCATTAAGCCCTCATCTAGCGATCCAAATGATTCAAATAGCAATCAAACAGTATTTTTAATTGTATGTTTTCTGACAGGAGTACCTTTTCTCTGTTAGCTTTACCACTCGCGCTTCCCCTCAGAAACTTCCTCATTAGTCCAAGTTTGTTATCATTTTAAAGTGCAGCATTCCAACTTTATGAATATTCATAGCAAAATTTGGATGGCATGAGTCTAAACCAATGAAATGTGATTTTCAAACTCATGCTGCTGATGTAAACAAATCAATCTTACTCACGCTGACTGACAGATCCGAAGCACTCGCACAAAGACGCCTCAGACAGCGCACAAACCCAATATACACATATACAACAGAATTACAGTACTTCAAAATATTGAAAAAAAAGTTGAATATAGACATTTTCCTATAGATATTTGGTTTTGACAAGGTGTGCACCAAATTAGGTGTTATTAACAGTGATTTTAAAGGTGCCCTAGAACTTTTTTTTAAAAGATGTAATATAAGTCTAAGGTGTCCCCTGAATGTGTCTGTGAAGTTTCAGCTCAAAATACCCCATAGATTTTTTTTATTTCATTTTTTTAACTTTTTATTTTGGGGTATAATTAGAAATGAGCCGATTCAGGGTGTGTGGCCCTTTAAATCTCGTGCTCCACGCCCCAAGAGCTCACGCTTGCCTTAAACAACATAAAAACAGTTCAAACAGCTAATATAACCCTCAAAATGGATCTTTACAAAGTGTTCGTCATGCAGCATGTCTAATCGTGTAAGTACAGTGTTTATTTTGATGTTTACATTTGATTCTGAATGAGTTTAAGGCTGTGCTCCGTGGCTAACAGCTAATGCTACACTGTTGAAGAGATTTATAAAGAATGAAGTTGTCTTTATGAATTATACAGACTGCAAGTGTTTAAAAATTAAAATAGCGACGGCTTTTGTCTCCGTGAATACAGTAAGAAACGATGGTAACTTTAACCACATTTAACAGTACATTAGCAACATGCTAACGAAACATTTAGAAAGACAATTTACAAATATCACTAAAAATATCATGTTATCATGGATCATGTCAGTTATTATTGCTCCATCTGCCATTTTTCGCTATTGTTCTTGCTTGCTTACCTAGTCTGATGATTCAGCTCTGCACATCCAGACGTTCTGCCCTTGTCTAATACCTTTCATCCAGACGTTAATACTGGCTGCCCTTGTGTAATGCCTCAATCATGTGCTGGCATATTGGGGGCGTACACCCCAACTGTTACGTAACAGATGTTACTGTTACGTAACGTATGTTGAGAATCACCTGTTTTCCGGAGGTCTTTTAAACAAATGAGATTTACATAAGGAGGAGGAAACAATGGAGTTTGAAACTCACTGTATGTCATTCCCATGTACTGAACTCTTGTTATTCAACTATGCCGAGGTAAATTAAATTTTTGAATCTAGGGCACTTTTAAGGTGATTTTGTTTTGGAACCTCTCAAAATTGACTTTGCTGACTTTAACAGGTGTAGTGCAGTCTCTTATTTTGTTGGATTCCAACAAGTCATACATCATTTTGATTGAAGGTTTTTTAATAAAGACTGTGAAAATAACAATAACACATTTTTGAAAATTTCCTCATTGCGACTCATTTTGCCAGCACGTCACATATATATTCATATATGAGCCACTGAGAGACATCCAAGTTCATGAGAGACAAATAGTGTTTCTCACATCCATTTAACATCTTGAGATTTAGTGACAAACACAAACAACCTGCTATATTGACTAAATATCTGGCCAAAACCGGTAAACCAGACGAAAGAGTCCAAGTAAACATGTCTCTGCAGATTCAGGACACACAGGTGGATAAATGGCACATTTGTTACATGAGAGAGAAGTCTGAACGCATCTCAGCGCCTGATCATACACATGCACGTGTGTTTACGCGAATGTGATCGAGCAAACAACCCCGGCGATCAAAAATAAACAGTGGCGGACAAGGAAATGGATATTCAAAGGCAGGTCTCATTTAGCACAACGGCTGGGTGGAAGGGGAGACGTTTATTTGCATAACGGAATTGGAAGTGACTGTCAGCATCGTCTGCAGAATCTACTCCCTCATCTACCACAGACACCCTCCAGCTCACGGCTCCCTGTTTTTTTTTTTTTTCTTTTCCCTTCTCATTTGTTATTGCACTTTTCTTTAGCAGGAAAAATCAATGCTTAAGAAACCAGGCTCTCTTTTCCGCTCAAGGACGATAGATCGAGTTTCGGCGGCGCTAATTTTGAGGAGTCACTTTCTTTTTGTTCGTAATTTCGCACTGATCTGTCCGGTAACTGAGTGGAGAGCAATCGCTCGTGGTCGTGTCTTGAGCACATGCTTCATTCGCTTTTAGCACTGGTGATTAAATGCACCTCTCTGGGCTACACTCATGTTGGCAGAAAAACAATGCAATTAATGTACGCCAGATCAAAACAACACAATAAAAAGATAGGATGGCGTTAAAATAAAGCTCTCCAGGTGTTCGCTGTCAAAAAAAAAAAAAAGACACCCAATGCTGTCTGAGGAAATTCTTTTCTGCGCTCAGATCATATTTTAAATTCTTCCCCTGAAAATAAAGATTACCACAACCTTTAAAAACGCCAACTATCTGTCCTCGCTTGACAAAGTCACTTAGATTCTGCAAACATTTGGCCATCCAACTACCAAAAGCCATTTAGGAATGAAGTTGCTGCAAGTGCTGCCTCTAAGGAGACATTTTCCCAAGGAATGGGCAAATGTCGTTAAGGTTCACCAATCCATAATTGATGAAAATTGCTGCTCTGATATATCAAAAGCATTTAGAACAGGTCTAAACCTGATATTTATTTCCTTCTGATATCAAATATCTACACCTGCAGCTCGGATAACTCATTTCAGGTCCACGTGACAAAAAGCTTTTGTGAAAAGGGAACATATATATTTGACAAACAACAAAGGTCCTTTATGAGGTGGGGGATCACTGCACTGTTTTTGCTGGGTGGATAAGCAGTGATTTCAGTTCCAGCGGTGCAGGCGCTCGCCGCTCATGCGGCAAATCTGTTTTCAGCGACTCTCAGTGCCACGGACATCTACTTAAAAGGCAAAAGACCACCACATAGAGACGAAAAAACCAACACCTGCAGCTCAGGACAGAGCTCCAGACGTCCTCCCCAAAATCCACAGCCCGGACATCACTCATCATGGCAGATTATTTCATGCCGTTATCGACTCATCGTCGCTTTGGCGTTGTCACGCTGAAGAGGCGTGATGTAAATGTATGTAAATCCACGCTCTTAACTGACAGTCTAAAGATGAGGAACAGATGAGATTAGGTGCAGAGGATCGCTTTCCGCAGGAAGCCCCCCCGATAAGCTCATTATGCCCTTAAAAGGTTTAATTATCAGAGCCATTGCGTATGAACATTGCGTACAGAGCTTTGGATTGAAATCCTGTGTAAATCCTGGCATCTAGCAGTGTCTGTCAGCGAGAACCAGAAACAATCACAATTCATTTATTAGACACTAATTATTGCATGAAAGCAAAAGCTGACCGATTTGTGTCTAACGACATGTTGTGACCTTGAGGAACACTGTGATGCATTCTTGGTACAACATTATTCTTGTCAAATCTACAACACATCTGATATACTGCAAATCAATAAATGACTCACTCATTTACAGAGATATTTGAAGGCGAAGTGTGTCATTTCTGCATGATCAAACAGAATTGCAAAAATAATTACTGGTTTCAAAAGGACACTTCCCTTGTCGGCCATTGGTAACGCAAGCAAATAATCCCACCCCAAACTTACACCATTGGATGAACCAATGTTGACCTACAAGATCAAGTGAATAGCTGGTCTTGAGCGCTATAATGAGCATGTTTGATTGATGTTAATAGGGTGATAGATATAGAAGTTGAGAAATGTCAAACTATAAAAAAAAGCTAAAAAAAAGTTAATTAAATAAATGTTAAACTTGGGTCAACTTAAAAAAAAAAAGCAGAGAGCAGATAAAACATAAATAATAGATCAGGGGTGCCCAATCCTGCTTCTGGAGATCTACCTTTGTGCAAAGTTTAGCTCCAACCATGATCAAACAACTGAACCAGCTAATTAAGATCTTCAGGAGCACATGATAATTACGGACAGGTGTGATGGATCAGGGTTGGATCTGAACTTTGCAGGTAGGTAGATCTCCAGGAACAGGATTGGGCACCCCTGGTATAGACAAACAGATATAATTTTAGATATATCTAGTTATCGACCAAAATTGGGAAAATAGAAGCACTGCATAGGATATTTTAAAGGATTAGTTAACTTCAAAACTTAAATTTCCTGATAATTTACTCACCCTCATGTCATCCAAGATGTTCATGTCTTTCTTCCTGCAGTCAAAAAGAAATTAATGTTTTTGAAGAAAACGTTCCAGGATATTTCTCCATATAGTGGACTTCAACAGTTACCAATGGGTTGAAGGTCCAAACTGCAGTTTCAGTGCAGCTTCAAAGCGCTCTACACGATCCCAGCTGAGGAATAAAGGTCTTATCTAGTGAAACTATTGGCCGTTTTCAAAAAAAAAAAAAAAAGTTTATACTTTTTAACCACAAGTGCTTGTCTTGCACTAGTTCTGCGATGCGCCACACATTACATAATCATGTCACATGTGACGTAGGTGGAAGTACTGAGCAAGTGTTTACAAAGCGAACGTGCAAAGACTAAGTCAAACGGCCTTTATAAAAAAATATTTGGCCGTTTTCGAAGCTGGAGGAGAAAATTAGAGTTTTTCGTCCTAACGCGATACTTCCGCCTACGTCATGTGTGACCTTTCCAACATGATGCGTGGTGCATCGCAGAGCAAGTACAAGATGAGCATTTGTGGTTATTATTATTATTATTATTATTTTTTTTTTTTTTAGAAAATGACCAGTCGTTTCGCTAGATATGACCCTTATTCCTCATGTAGAGCCCTTTGAAGCTGCACTGAAACTGTAATTTGGACCTTCAACCTGGTGAACCCCACTGAAGTCCACTATATGGAGAAAAATCCTGGAATGTTTTCCTTAAAAAACAATTTAGTTTTGACTGAAGAAAGAAAGAAATAAACATCTTGCATGACATGGGGGTGAGTAAATTATCAGGAAATTTTAATTCTGAAGAAAACTAATCCTTTAACAACGGATGCCGACTAGACTATCAGAGAACACCAGTTGATTCAGTGGCATTGCGAGTTGTCAAACATGACTCACTGTCTCTTCTGGTGCAGCACTGTAGGTGACGTAATCTGATCTGGAAACATGACCCCTTTGCAGTTTCTATAACCAAGAAAACACTGAAGCAGACCTTCTTTTTATTAACAACTTCAGGGGCAGCATGAAAACATCAGCGATAATGGTCCAAGAACTCTCTGGAACAAGTATCAGATTTTAGCTTGCAGATACTAGTGAATA
The DNA here is from genome assembly GCF_024489055.1 of Chanodichthys erythropterus. NCBI lineage: Eukaryota > Metazoa > Chordata > Actinopteri > Cypriniformes > Xenocyprididae > Chanodichthys > Chanodichthys erythropterus. Next base: position 21,898,557 of record NC_090237.1, read on the forward strand.
ATGCAACCTTGTCAAGATGCTGTAAAGTAAGAGACCCTTCTTTAAGTGATCCATTGAATTATTTACAGATTAAAAGAAGCTGCAGTGTAAATAAAAATAGTCTGAACAGAACATTGCTTGTTCCAGTATCATTTATTTCCTGCAGGCATGGAAATGCGCAAGTAATGCGAGATTTGGAGTGTGCAAACACTGTCAATGTGTGGTGCACTTGAGAAGGTGACAACAGGGGGCTTGGCACAGATTGCTGGCTCCTGCATGAGTGCTCAGGGAAACAAAGCTTCTACTGCATATCAACTACCTCTTAACACAACTGCACCGGCAGCGTTGAAGTGTTGCAATAAACCAAAAAGCTACAAAAATACAATGGACCACACATTCATGCTTTCTGTTCCTGCCTCATGAGAGCTTCTCTGCTATAAGTGAGCCATAGTCTGCCACTACGGCCTGGATCCAGACAGAATGAGACTGAGCGTGGAGCCAGAAAGCCCCTGGTCAGAGACAGGGTGGCATTAGGAGAACCTGGCCTGGAGAAGGGGGCAGCAGCTGATGTTACAGCCAGTCATTACTCCACTCGGCTCGAGGCATGACACCGGAACAGCACAAGTGGGCCAACTAAGATTTATCCACACTGTCAGGACAGTGTGGTGTTGACCAGAGGGCCTGCTGATGAATCCCACCCTCCATTTCTGTTTGCAAGCTGTTCAGGACCAACAGGTCACAATGGTATTTTATTTATGGTGCTTTAACATGCCAAGCTGATCCGCTCTCTTCCCCGCTTTAGCATGGCAAATTGCTCTTCCACCAGGATGTATTGTGCCTGGGAGCGAGCAAGGTGCAAGTTGTGTCTCTCTAGTAGCACCAACAAATAGAGATGTGTGTTGTGTCTTCAAGCCAAAATGGTGGTTTGAGAAATGAAAAATATAGGAAACCCAATGGAGCAGGATACCACATGGGGATGTATATATATATATAAAATGGGGTTTTTATATCTACAGGTGACAGAAAAAAAAAAAAAATAATTCAAAATACTGCATAACATATACTTGAAATATATGAAACCGTACTAATTCAACAATACATATTGGGGAATGAATTCACTTTCAAATCATGAATGTAAATTTAAATTGAATTGGCAATACTCCACTGGAAGTTGAATTGGAAGAATAGGAATTTATTTATTTGCAATGGGAAAAAAAACTGAACACAGGTGAAGCATTCTGGAAAATTAAAGGGTTAGTTCACCCAAAAATGAAAATTCTGTCATTTATTACTCACCCTCATGCTGTTCCACACCCGTAAGACCTTCGTTAATCTTCTGAACACAAATTACAATATTTTTGATGAAATCCGATGACTCAGTGAGGCCTGCATTGACAGCAATGACATTTCCATTCTCAAGATCCATTAATGTACTAAAACATATTTAAATCGTTTCATGTGAGTACAGTGGTTCAATATTAATATTATAAAGCGACGAGAATATTTTTGGTGCGCCATAAAAACAAAATAATGACTTATTTAGTGATGGCCGATTTCAAAACACTGCTTCAGGAAGCTTCGGAGCATAATGAACCAGTGTATCGAATCATGATTTGGATTAAGTGTCAAACCGCCAAACTTCTGAAATCACTATAATAACTTTGGCGCTCCAAACCGCTGATTCGACACGCTAATTCATTACGCTCTGATTTTGAAATCGGCCATCAATAAATGTCGTTATTTAGTTTTTTTTGGCACACCAAAAATATATACATAAAATTAAATTAAATAAAACATATTTAAAACAGTTGATGTGACTACAGTGGTTCAACCTTAAAATTATAAAGTGACGAGAATATTTTTGCATGTCAAAAAACAAAATAGCGACTTTATTCAACAATATCTAGCAATGGGCAATTTCAAAACACTGCTTCATTAAGTTTCGAAGCTTTATGAATATTTTGTTTCGAATCAGTGGTTCAGAGTGCCAAAATCACGTTATTTCAGTAAATAAGACTTTGTTAAGTCATAAGTGTTTAAAAATTTCAATAGTTCACAGTTTGATACGCGATCCAAACTACTGAATCAAAACAAAAGATTCGTAAAGCTTTGAAGCTTCATGAAGCAGTGATTTGAATTCAGCCATCACTGGATATTGTTGAATAAAGTCGCTATTTTGTTTTTTTGGCACACAAAAAGTATTCTTGTCACTTTATAATATTAAGGTTGAACCACTGTAGTCACATGAACTGTTTTAAATATGTTTTAGTACCTTTCTGGGCATTGAAAAAGGAAATGATCTTGCTGTCAATGCAGGCCTCGCTGAGCCATCAGATTTCATCAAAAATATCTTAATTTGTGTTCTGAAGATGAACGAAGGTCTTGCAGGTTTGGAATGAAATGAGGGTGAGTAATTAATAACAGAATTTTCATTTTTGGGTGAACTAACCCTTTAATTTTAACATTTTCAAATTTCAAACTGCAATTCTGCATGCTGTTTGCCACCTAGACTTCGATTAAATTGAAATTCTGGAACTGAATTGAATTAAAACACAATCTAAATTGAATTTTGGATAACACAGTCTGAATGACATAATAAACAGTGCAATACCACAATAGTATAATTTTTTCATGTGAATACTTTTGGGGAAAAGGAGATTGACCAAACAAAAAGAATAAAGAATAAAAAAAATAACATTTTGCAACGGCAATTCTTTTTTTTTTTTTTTCCACTATAGTACACTGATACTTCAGTAATTTTAAACTCTGCTGTATTCCATAACACCTTCAGAGCTTCTTCTAAGACACAAAAAGTGAAGCAATACACATGGAAAAGAGCGAAAATGGTCACATGATCATTAGGCTTAAGACATTAAATTACAAAAACAGAAATGGCGATAGAACAATTGATTTTGTCAACAATTTGTCAACCATGTTTACCTCTGATATATTATCTCTATACCAGGTATATACAACAACTAGTTTGGAAAAAAGGTAGGAAAAAAAAAAAAAAAAAAAAAAAACTATATTATGGATTTCTTTGCAATATTACTGATGGTTCTGGTTATTTACCATTCTGCTCAATCTTACTGCCACAGTATGTTCTCCATCTGGTGTTTTTTGGTGTACATAAGTATTATGATAGCATTAATCATTTGAAAATTCAGTAATTAAGCCAGTTAATTAGTATGTAAATAAGGTTTCAGAAACACTGGCAGGCCTTCCATTCAAATCCACAAATTTAAGAGCAAATCCATGTCAGCTTTCATTACGGCAGGTGTGAGTGGCAGGTCACGGAGCGTGCGTGAGGGAAATGACAGCAGGACAAAGGTTGTTTCGTTCCAAAATGAAATGGGAGTGGAATCAAGCCGGGCACCTCAGCGTGGCAAAGCCCCAGCAAACCTCCAGGCCAGCGGCCGAGGAGCTAGCTTAACCTTTCTCCCTCACTCTCTCCCTCTCTCTATCTCTCACCCGCTTACTCACTTCCTCCCCCAGCCTCCACCCCCTCATGCCTATCCGCTCGGATCGATGGGCACACTGCAGAAGTAGTGGACTGGGAGTGCGAAAATTCAGCTCGTTCTCGGAGAGAAGCAGTGTAATTTTCGCCGTGATGAAAAAAGCAATAACATTTTTGCTCGTCCTTTACAGCTAGCGATAGACGAGGTGTGGGCTCAAACAGCTGAGAACTCACCTTCCCCGCTAGTCGGAGGGGCCAAAGTCACCTATGCACCCCAGTACAGTTAAAAAAAAAAAAAAAAAGGGATCAACCTTTTATAGATATTCAAGCGAATATGAAATCCGTCAGGAGCGAGCGACTGACTGGCGGATCTGATGAATATTAGCAGGAACAGGAAGGATGCAAAAAAACGAGTGAAACTCCTGGATTTTAATAAACAAAATATCAATCTTACGCAAAGGCTGGCGGGCTGGATGCGCTCGCTGTTATATTAGGAGCAGATGTATGTGCCTGATAGAGAGCATTAAGGGTTACATCCCAGCATTCATTTCATTACAGTTCCCGCCAGTGCTTTACCCCCTGTAGCTCTTTATTTAGCTCAGCAGTTAAAGCCTCTTTAACTGCAGATTCAATATGACGACATGCACCGCACGAAGAGAAAGAGTAGAACAATGGCGAATCTAAAAATGTGATACCCTGTGATATTGTTACTTCTGCAGATCTCTGATCACGACGCCTCCCGCCCGGTCCCGTCCCTTTTATTTGAGGATGAAACACCAGAGCACAATTTGAATACAGTTGTACATCTTTCCATTTATTAATGCTTGGATTAACATGACTGGGGGTTTTGTCAAGGGAGTCTTTACTAGAGCCCAGGGAGCAGTTCTGTGTGACAGTAATAGTCCTCAGTTAATATACTTGAGTGATGCAGATTTCTTAGTGTTGGAAAGCAGAACAAAGGGGGTTTATTTGAAGCGTGAACACAAAGGTAGAATTGTAAAGTGGAGGGTGTAAACGGGAGGGTAGGAGCCACTTGAGATGAAAGCCATGTTATTTGACACAGCGCTGGCAGTGAATTAAAAAACAAAGGCAGTGGTGGGAGAATCCTCCCGACTTTTTGACAGGAGAAAGATGAGCCACTTTTACTTTCCTCCCATCCTGGCTTTCAGTTTCTCACACTGGAAAAACACTATTTGCTCTTGATATCATCTGTCCGTCCACAGGCACTCTTGATTTCTTACTCCCTCCCTCAATATCGATTTCACCAGACTGTACAGTGCTAAAATTCTTCTCTGGAAATCTTAAAAGAAGCTATATTTAAGCATTTTAAAGAAAATATAATCTACAAAATCTAAAATTAGACTACTTTAAAGTTGAAATGAATGAATATAACATGATGAAATATTAACTAAAAGTAAAAAATAAAGAAATTAATACAGCAAGTATGCATTTGATTGCAACATAGAAGTTCTGGTTCAAATAAATTCATTGAAAATGAATAAAGCAGCACAACTGTTTCAACATGTTTCTTGAGAATCAAATCAACATTATGAATGATTTCTGAAGGATTATGTGACACTAATGGCTACTAAAAATTCAGGTTTTACATAACATCAATAAATATATATATATATATATATATAAAATTAGACATTACCATCCAAAACGTATTAAAATAGAAAACCTAGTCTAGAGAACTACTTCACTGTATTACTGTTTTTACTGTATTTTTGATCAAGTAAATGCAGCCTTCGTGAGCATAAGAGAACCTTAATTGAACCTAAACTTTTGAATGGCAATGTGTATTATCATTACAAGACAAAAAAAAAAAAAAAAAAAGGGTTATAATACTTAAAGGGTTAGTTCATCCAAAAATTAAAATTCTGTCATTAATTACTCATCCTCATGTCGTTCCACACCGTAAGACCTTCGTTCATCTTTAGAACACAGATTAAGATATTTTTGATGAAATCTGATGGCTCGGTGAGGCCTACATTGCCAACAAGATAATTAACACTTTAAAACGCCCAGAAAGTTACAAAACACATATTTAAAAAGAGTTAATAATTTATTTAACATATTTAAAGTTTTTTTTTTTTTTTTTTTTTTTTTTTTTTGGCGCACAAAAAGTATTCTCGTCACTGTATAACATTAAGGTTGAACCACAGAACAGTTTTAAATATTTTTATCAAAAATATCTTAATTTGTGTTCCAAAGACAAATGAAGGTCTTACGGATGTGAAACATGAGGGTGAGTAATAAATGACAGAATTTTCATATTTGGGTGAACTAACCCTTTAAATTCTGAAATAAGGCCTACTTAGCTAAATGCGATTGTGCTATAGGACCAAAACAATTTCCAGGTTTAGTGTTAGCAGACAGCCGTCATCCTCTTGGAATACTCCAAGAAGTTCTAAGCACTGTATTTTCCACCAAACACTCTGAAAACACTATATTGAGGTAGAACGAAACAGCTCTGAAGCTTCAGTCTGCTGCTTTGTTGGCTCTCATGAACATGCATGTGCAACACAGTGCTGTGGAGGTGGGTGGAAGAGCAGCCAGGCTCGAGAAGGAGTTCAAAAGCTTAAAACAGGCCACTCGTTCTTCTGAGGGCCCCTGTAGCACAGCAGAAAGGCCTCCTGAGAAAAAAACAGCTCTGAGAGTGCACAATCAAAGACTGAAACTCAGAGCTTCAGTGAATGGAACCGTATAACAAAATGGCAGATTCACTGAATGTTCCTCTGAATGTGATATCAAGCCTTCAGGTAAATTATTCAGAGTGGCTATTCAATTAGAATTATTATCAGACCCAAAATGGCCTCTGAGAACGAGACAAGAAAAGGATGGGAAAAGGAAAACCAAGATAATGAGAAGGTCACAGCCATACAGTGAATACTAGAGTGAATGTTAGTGAAGATAATGCCAAGCTCACATGAACCTGCTAATATTTGGTGCATAGCTCTCCATTCAGTGTAAAACCCTGTCAGTGTGATAGATTGAAAGGAATCTTGCCACTCTCTGCCATTTTCTTTCTCTCGCTTCCTACATTGTGGGCAGCGGCACGGTGCAAACTGACAAATCTCAGTGGCTTTTACAGCCTCCTGAGCTGCAGTTGCAAAGAAGTCACATCTTTTCATTCATACAGGCCCAAGAATTGACAAGACACTCACAATGAGGATGTCTCACTGAGAATGCATCCATTCTTAAAGGGGACAAAAACAAAAAACTTAGTGATAAAAATGAAACCCAAAAATTAAAAATACTGTCATTAATTATTCAGCTTACTATGACTTCCTTTCTTTAACTGAACAGAAAAAGAGAAATTCTCAAGAATGTGATTTTTAATGTAGTGTCTGACTTAAGCTTTGAGGCTTTAAAAAGGAGGCAAAAGCTAAATAAAAGTATCAAAAGTGGTTCATAAGGCTTGTGCACTATATTCCAAGACTTTTTAAACCATAGAATGATTTGAGATGTGATGATCTGATCTAAATTTAAGTCATTATACACTGATAATCATTGAGTCAGATATGTGAATTAATTATTCAGTTTTCTGGACTCAGAAGAATGATTCATTCACAAATCTGACATTGCTACTTCTTTAAAGAACACAACAAGGACAGCTAGGACAGATTTCAAGATTATTAGTGAAAAATGACTTAAATTTTGTAACATAATGGACCACATTTTTTATATTTTTATGGTGCTTTTGCATCTTTTTTTCAGTCTCCAGTCCATAATTATTGTAGCAATCGCTAGCATCCCATAAAAGTGGAACACAGACATTATGTTGAAAATAACATAATATTCCTTTAACATTTAATGGATCACACAGTAGACCTCCATTCTACCTGCTCTGAGCCTTCTTTTTTTTTTCTCATTGTATATTACTAATGGGCCACTAGGTAAAAGAAAACAACATCTATTCAGAGGAGGCCTTTTAAGAACCATTTCACTTTAGTTAACTATTTCCAGTTAACTAAAATCTCTGCTGACTTTGAACGGCAAACAGATGTCTTTAAGGGCATTGGGCAAGTGCCAATTATTCTGATTGTTTGAATTTGTATTGACTCGGGATAAGAAAAAAAAAAAAAAGATGTGGGTCAAAGCAAATACTTGAAGCCTCAAGCCTAAAAGAACAAATGAAAGAGTAAGAGAAACAGAGAAATAGAGAGAGAGAGAGAGAGGGGTGGGAGGACAAATGTGTACCTCAGCTGTTCTGGTGGGTTTTCCATTATATTTCTGAAATGGACTGAGCAGGCAAAAGAGCTTCTTTTCAGACAGCGCGCAGAGGCAGAAATGACTTATAATGAATGAACGCATCAGAATGGGATTCCTCAGCCATACTGCTCTGTTCACACCAAAAAAGGACTCAGAAGGAAGTTGCATAAGAACATAAGGTTAGAAAGAATTGTTGTGCATGACCCAAGGCAAAAAAGGATCCACACCACAGAAAAAGCACAAAACTCTTTCAATACCTAAACAATCAGGTTCCCATACTTCATCAGAACCGTCAGTATCTCTCATATTGACAACGTTTCAACGTAGCGCTCCCCTCCTCCCTTCATCTTTCTCTCTGCCTCTTATTACTTTCAGGAATCAAGCTGAATCAGTCTTAGCAACTTAGAATTGAATTATGCATTCGTTAGTTCATGCATATGCATGGATTCCCGAAGTTCATGAATATCTATTACGTTGCCATTTACATTTCTTCCATTTTCCTAATACATAAAAATCTTACACTAATGAAAAAATGGAAGGACTACAGCTTGTAGACAGAGAGCTAGCGATGTGCTAAATAAAAGAAAGGCGTACAGGCTTTCTAATTAGAGCTCGGAAACCATGCGGCGCGATTTTAGACAGTGATTCATTTACAAACTTCAATGAAAAGCGGTGAAATTACATGAGAACTCGTGTTTCTAGATGGATTCTCGAGAGAATCTAAACGCTGACCGCGGGGAAAACTAGACGGTGAAAGAAAGAAAGAAAGAAAGAAAGAAAGAAAGAAAGAAAGAAAGAAAGAAAGAAAGAAAGAAAGAAAGAAAGAAAGAAAGAAAGAAAGAAAGAAAGAACAAAAAAAAAAAAAATACTGCCTACTTGTATAGCTTCAATGTAGTTAGCTGCTTTTTGTTATTAGCTTCTAGTGTAGCTAACTACTTTTTCAAAAGAGCAGCTTGACTGTTGTTGAACTGTTTTAAATAATGAGTAGCTACAGTTTTAAAGTAGCTTCTCCACCACTGGTACCCTAGCAATCTTTCCACACCATTTAAAACGGCCTGAAAAGTGGAGAGGTTGATCGCCAAAAATATGTGTGAAAAATAAAGGATCCTGTTTTCAGGATCCTGACACCTCATCAGCAGTTATCACAGGCTATTCACTACCGGTTCAGCGCACACGCAGAGGAGAAAGAGAGAGAGGAGTGAGATGGGGGATGTTGGCCACAGGCGATTGTGCTGTGGCAGTGAGCATCCGTTTAGCAGGAAGTCCGCATACAGCTGACAAACAGCATGTGTGTGTGCGCGTTTAATCCCCTCCTACCTCACACACGATGGGTGTCCGTGTTCTATTAAGCAAGAACACACAGAGATCCTGTATTTATGCATTAATAAAAAATAAAAAAAAATTACTAAACATGCTAATACAAAAACTTTCCCTGAGGATAGTAGAGACCGGGGCTAGTTGTCACACTTTTTTACTCCAGTGAATATTTTGCAGGGAAGGTTCATTTTGAATTTATGTATAGCCTTGGCTACAAAAAGCTATTGAATATTTCCACTCTTGCTGCCTATGGGAGAAAAAAAAGTTCACACATAACACATTGACTATATGGGGTAAGTTGTCACAATGGATTTTGCCCTTACATAAACAAGGTATTTCCAAACATACAGTTTATATTTCAATAATTTAACAGCACATGCATGTTCCTGATTCTTGTTTAAGTTTTTTTTAATTATTTTTTTTTTATTTTATGCCATCATGGCTCTTAACATGGGAAATATCATAATCCCTAAAATTTACATTTATATAAAACATTTCAACTAGACATAAGATAGAAAGTCTAAAAAACATTTGGGTGATGCATTTTGAAATATTCATGCTCCTGGTTCTCTAGTGCCAGTTAATGTCACATGTCATGCAGAAAAAAAAAAAAAAAATTTCAGGCCCTATTTTAAAAGATCTAAGCACTTAGGGCGCGTCCGAATCCACTTTTGCTAGTAACGACGAGAAAAATGGTCGGCATGCCAAGCGCATGGTCTACGGCGGATTTGCTATTTGCATGGCGGAATTTGCAAGCGGAAAAAATGAACGCTTCTCTAGCGAGGAAATGGATCTGCTTGTGCATGAGGTTAAAGCATGCAAGCAGACCATCTATGGTACAAGCCGGATTCCACCAAAGCATTTTTATCTTTACCCACACAATAATAATGTTTTACATTGTAATCATTTTATTTTTAATGCATGTTTTTGTGCTGCTGCACATCCCTGTGTGTAATAAGTAGAGTGTACGTGCGTTGTGCACCCGCATATGGGCGCATATTACTAACGCGCTCTTTAAATAACAAAAAAATATTGCGCCATTGACTTTAGACCAGGATTTAGTCTGTTTCAGTTGCCTCAAAATAGCAACACGCCAACAGTGCGCCTGAAGACACCTCATTTTTAGACCAGCACGCCCATGGGCGAACAGAGATGGGCGAGAGTGCATTTGCTATTTAAACGTGAAAATGATAACTGAGTCAGGCTTAAACTAGGAAAAAAACACTTGCATCACGCCTGGCGTCACACTTTTATTTTTATTGTCTATTATTTATTTTACATTTTTATGATTTAACTTTATCAACTCACAACCTCCATCTGTAAAATTAGTGTACAAAAAATAAAGCCATGGTTAATTAATGTCAATTTCAAACAATTGACAACTTGCCCCCATTGTGAAAAAAAATACTTTGCCTTGTTGCTATGAGAACCGTTTAATGTTTTTTGTTCAAATCTATATTCATTATATAGTTTACTCTGGCCTGAGTTTTGTGTTCATAACAGCTACAGTATTACGAAAATATGAAATTTTAGTTTAGAGGAAATAAAAACCACAAAACCGTCATTTAAGCCTGAACTAGATGTTTGAAACCAACATACAAAACTGGAAGATAAATTCCACGTGTGTAATTGGACTTTAGGCTCAAACCCTTAATGTTGAGATCCAGCTAGTTTCTGTAAAAAACCAGCTTCGATCTCCTCTACAAACCATCCCTGATTGAGTCACCTGAGCAAAATCAGTTTTCCCAAAACAGGCCTCACGTGTCTGCCAGAACAAACCGTATCAAATACGTCTGCACAATGGAGAGAAAATTGAACAGAGATGATAAAAATGTTGCGAGTTTGTTTCTGAAGCTCACGGAGTCGCGTGCGCTGATAGCGCCACCATTCAGGCATTCAAGCAGGTTTGCATAGGGAACATGGCTGTTATTGTGTGCAAGCATTTTATCCCTTATTTGCTGATAATGACAAATCTCTCCCTCTCCCTCCCTCTCTTTCTGTCAGTCTCGTGTGGTGGTAGTCGGCTCTTTGGGTCTGCGCAGATAAGCGGGTGATTCATCATGAAGCTGAAGGCTGCACACGGCGCCTTATCAGCCCCTCGCAAGGATCCAGCCTCACCGCACATGTTCTCTTTTTGGAAAGTGACCTGCTGCCTCCCGGCCCCAAATTACCATGACAACATTAGAATTATCCAAGCAAAAATGACAAGAGACGAATTAATATATTTTGCGCACGCTTAGACCACCCCGCATCCCCGCCACCCCGATCCAGTGCCAAACTCCCTCCGTCTCCATACGTTTCCATTATTGCGGGGAAAATAATGGTCAACTAAAGGCGACCGGAAAGGGGCCTTTAATGAATGCATACGAGCGGTCGGGCTTCTCCTGGCAAAAAAATAAAAAATCTTAAAGAGAAGCACGATACTGCGTCTCTTCCTTGCAGAATATTGCAGGTTGTTGCTTTAGTAATATCATATTTAATTCAATCAAGCAATAAATGCGTGTGTGTTTTTCGCCACCGATATAAGTGGGACGGCACTGTGAGAGTGTAATTGAGTCAAAAATAAATAAAGAGACAGTAATGACAAGATGGCGAGCTGTTCAGCAGGGCCGTGATTGAGTCAACGGAGCGAGGCAATAATAGCGCTTTCCTCTCCCTTTTCTCTCGCTATTGTCAGGATGAGAATATCATTGCAGAAAATTGCCTCGTAGGGAAAAATATATGAAACTGTTAACAAATGGACTGGCAGCCCGTCCTCTTCCTGACATTTGAGAGAAAAAAAATAGAAAAGAAAAATCAAAAAGTCAAGGGGAAAGAGACAGGAAGAGAAAGCAAATCGCAAACTCGCTAACGATCTTGCAGTTATGACGTTATTTAAGGTGAAAGTGAAACAATGAGCTGGCTGCATCTCGCACCTTCTCCCTCCCTTTCCACATACGTCTCTCTCTCTCTCTTTTCTCTGTAACACAAATGCAGGCTTGATGTGTTAGTAGAGGGTGTGTGTAGGAGGATGAGAGTGGTCCTCTGAGGGGTGCTCTAAACACACACACATTTTCTTTCAAGTCCTCCATCTTTTGAGCACAAATCTACTCCCATGCACTCAAACAACTTTGGTAAAGGACAAGCATGACTGTACAGTTTTTGACAAGAAACAACAGCTGATGGGGTATTGGGATAAAGCATCATTTCTAAAAGTGTCAGAGAGTGAGTCTCAGCAAACGTGTGAATGTAGCGCTAAAAACTAAGGGCCCTATCACACACCCGGCCCAATGGCTTTTAAATGCAATTGGAGATGAGACTCTGATTGGTTTATTGCACGTTACGCTCTGGAGAAGCGTTCGGTCTTTACACTGGCAACTTCCACCATGTAAATAGTGAATCCGCCATTTTGAAAGCGCAAATGGCTTTTAAATGCAATTGGAGATGAGACTCTGATTGGTTTATTGCACGTTACGCCCAAAACACAACCATGACTCATTAAGAGACTAGGTACATCCTTTTGGACCATGCGCCTGATGCCGAGCATTTTTTCCGTCGTTAAAACTAGCAAAAGAGGATTCGGACATGTCCTAAGTGCACCTGCGCCATGCGCTTCAGACCATGTGCTTAGATTAAAATAGGGCCCTTCGTCTTTAGTTTCATCATGTTTGCGGTTATATTTTGTTAGATGTACCAAAATAAATGAGATGTGGCCAAGGAGCAATGTGTTTTGAATAAAATTTGTAAAAAACATTTCTTATACACTTTATTTCATTGTTGTTTATTTATGCTGCTTTACACATATTTTAGGTTAAGTATAGGGCTGGGTAGTATAGTATATGACGGCGATTCATATCGATATTGAACGTGATATTGCGTGGCTTGTCAGTGAACTATGGCTCTGTCTATTAAATGCCGCTACATTTGAAAGCAGGTGATGGCGATTTAGCGGTAATCAGCGAACCGGCTTTACTGACGAAATGCGCGTGACAAAAGCATTCGATATATCGCCCAGCCCTAGTTAAGTATTTAAATAGCATCCACATTTTTGCCCACTTCTCATTCATTTTGGAAATAATTGCAGATTTCAAACTGGATAAAACACAAGGTCCTGAAGCATTGGCAGTATGGGTACCCAAGAGTCGCATGACTGGACCGTAGCCTTGTTATCTGGCAAGCCTTACTTTTGTTTTCCATCATCAGTTTCTCTGAGCTTTATTGCAGTAAATATGCTACACGTTCCCAAATGAACCATCTGTGACAGGAGCGATTCCTCAAACAGGCCCTCTTCTGCCTTACAGACACTACAGCAACTTGACAACAAGGATCTTGCAAAACATTCCCGCTTGTTAGAAAGCTGAAATCAAGCTCTTTTTATTGATTCAAATCAAGCCAAATTCATTATGGGACTGTAATATTTCTGAGTGATTTGAAACCAATGAGCAGCCAGGGAGGCTTTTAAAATGATTAGTTTGTCTCATTCAACAGTCAAAACAATATCCAGCAAATAAACAAAGTATACTGAGCCATTACTGAGCATGTCTGTACGGTTCTCAGTCCAAAATTAACTCTGACGTACAGTACAAGGAGCTTGGCTTTCATGTGGAGTCTCTCTCATCGGGCCATTGTTGCATAAAATATTTTTTTAATTGGACGCTTCCAATTGAAGGGCCTGCGAGTCTTTGAATCATCAATTTTCCATTCAATGTATGCCTATTATGGATCCCGCATGAAACGGCCCTGTGCCGATTGACGGCCTTGAATTTTCAAAAGTTTCCCCTGCAAGGTATTTGCAACATTAATTAAAAAGCCTATTAACGAGACGAGCGCAAACTGCTAAAACGGTTGTGGCCCATTTGCATTGATTGCTGCGCACATACAAAAGGCTGGTCTTAATACGACTGAACTGACAGTTGTATTAAGTCACTGTATTAATGGAAAAACAAGACCAGAGGCTGAGGGAAAGTGTACACATGTAAGCTTTATATATATGCAAGATGCTAATAATATTTAATATAAAAATAGAGGGATCATAAAAATAGCATGTTCCTTTTTAGTACTGTCCTCAATAAGCTGTACTACAAAACATGTTAACTTCTCATTCACAAGACGACAAAATAACTGAATTTACACAAATGAACCAGTTCAAAAGTTTACATATCCTTGAATACCCTTATTACCTGGATGATCAACGACTGTTTTTATGTTTTGTGATAATTGTTCATGAGTCCCTTGTTTGTTCTAAGCATTTAAACTAAGCACTCTTCTTCAGAAAAATCCTCTGTCTTTCATGCACAACTATTAAAAAGGTGAAAACATTCACTGATGTTCAAGATGCCAACATAATGCAAGAAGAGCTGGGGGGAAGGTTTTTTTTTTTTTTTTCCAAACAAAACAAAAAAAGCTCACTAAACAGAAAATATGTGAGACAGACTTAAGCCGCGCACACACTTAACTATTGTAAGGCCGATTATGAATGTAAATTGATACTTATGACTGATCGCGCTCAAACCCGTCCAGTCAGAGCCAGTTGCGTTCAGTCGGCGATTACAGTCGGTGTTCAAATTCCATATTTAAATATATAAATCTGCTTCAGTCGCAGGAAACACTCACTGTATGTTGAGCACAGTCTTAGAATGTTTTTGATAGTCGTTAAATGTGTGCCCGGCTTTAGAGGTTTTTGCATCTGAACTCTTCATATACTGTTATAGGCTACATTGCCATACATTGCAAAGTAGGATCGATGATGATGAAGTTCTTCACTGAGCTAAGTAATTTAAGTAATTTTGCAACCTCCTGTTCTTGTTCAGCTGTAAGCCATACAAGAGGCCTGTCAGGTTCACTGCTCCAGAATTAGACAGACCTGACTTGTGAGAGAGTAAGAGAGAGAGGGGCTTTTAATCTTGCTTCAAAAACAGCTGAGGGTCAAAGAGAACAGCATTAAGTGTTATTTCCCATTCTGTGTGTGTACAAAGAGGCCGCAAGTCCCGGGTCAGTATTCAAACAGATGTGCGCTGTGGGAGCTGTGCCATTAAAACTATTCACAGATCAGCTGCAACTTCCAACCCAGAACATGCAGTTTTCTGTTCTTCTTCATCAGAAACACAAAGATTTAAAGAGATAGTTCACCCAAAAAATGAAAATATGGTGATTATTTACAAAAGCACAGAAAGAGCAGCGCAAAAACATTCTTCAAAATGACTTCTACACTCATTCCTTCAGGATTGGAACTACACAAGGGTGAATAAATGAAGGCAGAATTTTAATTTCTGAGTGAATACATCTTTAAACATGCTAGATTAGCATTTAGCATAATAGTCTTCATCTCATGACGTTCATTTAAATGACTGTCTGTTACAAACAACTCATTCACGTGCGACTGAATTGATGTGAATGAAAAAGCTCAAACCTGTACAGCTATACAGACTAACCCTAAAAACGATTCTTCTCGGCTAGAATAGAATCGTCTGCTCATCTCAATGGATTAGCCTAGTTATCACGCTACGGAAACATCCTAATGAAGCCGTTTCAATAAAAGGAACTAGGTCCTTTTATCGGCACACCTGGTTGTAGCCTGAAAGGATATGCGAGTGTTTTTCAGGGAGCTGTTTACCCTGTGTCTAAGAAACCCATATGGAGACAGAAAAGCTGAGAGGAGCAACAAGCACCACCGGGCTCCCCGCTGAATTGCGCTTTTGAGAGATTGCGTTTGGCAGTCCTGCCCGCTATCAGTTGGCAGGCAGTGGAGCATTCTCCGGATCATCTGTTGATCATTTAATTACAGTATGTTTTAAAGGGGAAGGGGGACCAGGGCATCGTAGGAAGCGAAAAGAGGAAAAGCAGTCAGGAAAAGGCGTCACTTAAAATGCAAGCTTTTTAGATTTGTACTAAAAGAGATAAGAACAACTGAAGGGCCATTGGGTTTCTTGGGGGTAAAACGTCACAAAGCTCTAGCGATGGAAACACATTTGTGTTGGCCATTTACTTAAGGTAGCAGTCTCCGGGTCTAATCTTAAAGCACTCGTCTCCGAGTTCCCATGAGAACAACTATCCATCCACCTGCACTGTATCTCATCCATCTACACACAACACAAGCACACACAAACGCACAAATACAGAGCTGACAATCACACAGACAGACCCTCAAAGCAGAGAACACAAACACGTCGCTCAAACTACGTTGAGATAGATGCCAGACCGTTTATCGCTAAATGAAAAAAGCCTTTATACAACATGATAGAAGACTGTGACACAATCCAATGCATTTAGAGTTAAAAGATCAGTTAAAGAAAGAAAGAAAGAAAGAAAGAAAGAAAGAAAGAAAGAAAGAAAGAAAGAAAGAAAGAAAGAAAGAAAGAAAGAAAGAAAGAAAGAAAGAAAGAAAGAAAGAAAGAAAGAAAGAAAGAAAGAAAGAAAGAAAGAAAGAAAGAAAGAAAGAAAGACAGACATGTAGTTATTTTCTAACCCTGATATCATTTTAAACCTTTCTTTCTTCACACACACAAAACATTGATATTTAGATGAAAAATCTTGGGGCTAAAGCTGTCAAGCTCTAAACTATAAAAGAAGTCCAAACTGAGTCTGATTCATAAATTAATCATTCAGATTGGTTTTGTGAACTGAATTAACGGATTCATTGTAAAAGATCTGATTTGTTAATGAACTGGGCATTAGCTACTTCTCTAATGAATGTGTAGTTGACAGTGAATTCATTTTAGGCCTCGGCAGGCTCTGTTTGCATTCGGTTATTTTAAAGTGGCAGGATATTCACTCATTTTGTTTTCCATTGGAAAAAAAGTAAATAATGACAAAATGACAAAACTATCCCTTGAAGAGAAACAAACAGAAATCTTGACACAAAAGGTGGGTGCACTTCACTCAAAGGCAATATGCAGATAAAACGAAGACACACGGTCTACCTAAATGTATGAATACATGTTTTTTGAGGTAATTAAATCATAATAGATTTAATTATGCTCATCAATCAATTATACAACAACATTATGTTCAATTTCCCATAACTAACACATTAAAAATGACAGATAGCTCAAATCAGAATATACTGTCATTGAAACAGCATGTAAAGGTTAATGCACTTCAGTTAAGACCTCCACAAAAGGAAATAAGCCTCAGTTACAGGGAGTGTGTGGCTTTTATAGAGGAATTTGAATGAAAACTGAATAAAAAGAGATGAAATTACAGAGCGCTGCCGAGGCGACCTTGAGCGTCCGGCCTTTCGTTCGAAAGCACAACAGCATAACTACAACTCCAGGTTTTCTTCTCCGCCAATGGTTTCATTTTAGTTTTGAGCTCATTACTTCACTACGACGTGCGAGTCCAATCAAAAGGCACTCTCATTAAAAAAGCGAAATGGTTCAAAAGTAGCTGTCTAGCAATTACGCTGCTTGTCTGAAACGACTGGACTGCAGAGCTTCAAATGTCAATTATGTTAGTCAACACCGCCATATCAGTAGAGCTTCAGCAGGAAAAACGATAACATTCTTAGAAAAGCCAATTTGTTTTCAAATTGTGTTTAGACGTAAGCCATGGCCCACTTTTCACTCAACAAACCTGTCTGTCTTTTATGCAATAAAGAATGAAAAAAAAAAAAAAAAGATGTTTCTTTTTTATGTTGCCTTCAACAGTTGATTTCAAAACAATCCCAGGAGGAAGTTAAATTCGTCACTCGTCTTACCCACATTTAACAGACTAAAACGTCCTTCCTTTCCACATTAGATGAAAAAAATAAAAACAGCTAAAGGCGCACTTGGCTTTCCAATGCTGAGTCATGCTTATTGTTGTGTCTAGAGTGAGCTCCACCAGCACCACCACCACCCTGCGGCAACATGGGAAGAGTGCCACGCTCGCAGCGGGCACTACCAGCCCGGCCAAGGTCAATACCGCCTGTTACCACATGCACGTTCCACACCACATAGAGGTTTGACTGTTCATTCCAGCGCTGAGTGAATGCTCACACATTTCACTTATGTCACTCAGCCCAAGTGCTACAAATATTAGTGCGTTTCCTCTATAAAAGCAATGACAGCGTGTCACATGGAGAGACGGATGGATGACTGTGGATGGATTGTCTGCAGTGCTTTCGGCAGCTAAGGGGGGGGAAATTGGTTTGAGGCACAAACTCTTGAAAGAGGGACAGACAGAGACGGAGAGGAGGGGGTTTCTTTAGAGTAACCTTCACACTACATCACAGAATTTCCCTCGCCTTTCTCAGATGTTCAACACATGCATTTATGGAGCACTGCCGGCGCGTCTAAACTCAAGCCAGAGTTGGAAGAGAGAGAGAGAGGGGTGCACCGAAGCTTTCACAGGTTTATTCAGAAGGAAATGGCACATATTTATGACATCCGAGTGAATTATATTCACTGAGTGAATTATGTTTTAGTTATTTTAATAACTCCTTTACATTTCTTCAATACGTTTTTGTCATATTTATTAATTTTAGTCTATTTTACTAGCCAAAGTAGAACATCATTTTAATTTTGACAAAAGCTAACATTTTTTTGTAAAAAAAAAAAAAAAAATGAACATGTTTGCTAGACTATATAAATCTATAAAAATGACTTAAATATAAAAAATATTATTTTTCTGAGATGAATCACAGCAATGCAAATTCAAAAAGAGCAAAACGGTATTTGAAAAGCATGAATGATGCAATTAAAAAAAACTGAAAATGAAAAATAATGATTCAATTTAAAACTGTGCATGTATAGTCATATACAGTATTCATATAATATATATATTCATATACATATATATACATCCATCCGTCCGTCCATCCATCAGTCCATCCATCCATCCATCCATCCATCCATCCATCCATCCATCCATCCATCCATCCCTCTATCAACCCGTCTATCTACCTATCTATCTATCCATCCATCCATCTATCCCTCTATCCATCCGTCTATCCCTCTATCCATCCGTCCATCCTGCTATCCATCCATCTATCCATCCATCCATCAGTCCATCCATCCATCCATCCATCCATCCATCCATCAGTCCATCCATCTATCTATCTATCTATCTATCTACCTATCTATCTATCTATCCATCCATCCATCTATCTATCTATCCATCCATCCATCTATCCCTCTATCCATCCGTCCATCCTGCTATCCATCCATCCATCCATCCATCCATCCATCCATCCATCCATCCATCCATCCATCCCTCTATCAACCCGTCTATCTATCTATCTATCTATCTATCTATCTATCTATCTATCTATCTATCTATCTATCTATCTATCTATCTATCTATCTATCCATCCATCCATCCATCCATCCATCTATCCCTCTATCCATCCATCCATCCATCCATCCATCCATCCATCCATCCATCGTACACATTTTGCTGCTTTGCAATAATACGATTTTTTTTTTTTTATTAATGAAGTTATGTGGATTGGTAAACATATATTATAGATGGATATCCTCAGAGCTCAAGGTACTGTAGGTCTGTATTGAAAGGATTGGGAAGAAAATGAATGGGATTTTGTGGTCTATTCACTCTTTTCTTCCCTCATATTTATCAACCGCAAGTCTTCATCTCATCGTCATTATGGACTGTGAACCACAAAAAAACCCTTCGTCAGTGAACATTTCCGTCACTAATTTTCGTTGACTAGATTAACAGCGTTCACACTGTGTTTCTCTTTCAGCAGAACACAACTTCAGTCAGATAATAAACAGCCTACATGAAGCAGCTTTCGCCTCTGGCTAATGTATCCCCAGCGCTCCTTTAATAATCCAGCACATGCTTCCATGTTAGAAAGGAGGGATTCGATAAATGAATAAATTAATATCAAATAAGCATTGTTTCGGGTTTAAATGGAGTCTAGTAGAGCAGAAGAGGGGCAGAAAGGGCTTGCTTGCGGATCAAATGATCACAATATCCATTTCGGATTTGAAGGCTTTGTCTTTGCTGAATTTGGATATTAATGAATGCAGAGGTTTAGCAGTGTTGGTGATGGCAGATTTCATGGAAGTGCAAATGATCCACTCCGACATACACTGAATGCAGCTTTGATCTGCGATTTGACTAGCGCCCCACGCAATGAAAGGACCAAGGGGAGTGAGGGAGAAAAAGAGCGTGCGAGAGAGAGAGGGGAAAAAACCCTCAGAGCACAGAGGAGCACTCATCTAACAAGGCCTCTCTCTGATCCTCCTGCTCGCCCGGCCCCTCTCGCTCGCTCGTCTTTTTAGCAGCTTCACGTTTCACATGGTCTCCTTCGCTCTCGTATCCCCCCTCCCCTTCTAATAACCCAGGAATGCTTCATTTGAATGAAATACAGTCATTTATCTACTGGCACCAGAGATCATAAAATCAAATAGTGGGAAGTGAGAAGTCATAACGGCGGTGGTTCGTTTTATGTCACGTAATACCCCCATGAGTGTAAGGGGGCCATTCAGAATATGCTGCCATCAAACTCTCCTAATGTTGTTTCGACTTGTACCGAATTGTTATTGTAAGTCCCATCAGCTGTATTAGACACCCAGATCACGTCCCGTGCTGCGGGCACTGTTTCTTGGCACAATCTCGCTACACAATTCTTATTGGGTCCCTAAAGACACTTCAAGTCGAGTCCCCTCATAGCTCAGGAGAGCGAGTGTTGGTCATTTTCCTGTGCTTTTCTCCGCTGTCATAGGCAGGATGGAATGCAGGGTGCGTCAGGCCATGACTCAGTGTGTAAACAATACTAATGCTTACACACTGATGGGCTCTTTATCTCTATTACAGGCACGAATTTCACCGAGAACGGAATTGATTGCGTCTGAGAGCGCTGCCGGTGTTATGGCCGGCCACACATGGAGTTCTTATGAGGCTCGCTCTGACTTCGATGAAGAAAATCACCTATATGTCCAAATTATGGGGTCTCTGAGCCAGAAAGCCATGGAAATCAATTAGCCGACGTATATTGGATATGTCGTGAGGTTTGTCAGAAGGGTGAGAATTACTGGCTTAAGGTAAATGTTACTACGAATTTGTTTATTTTCAGCCCAAACAGAGTGTATGAGGGGGTTTTAATAAATAAAGTAACAACATATCTAATGCCAGCGCATATTGGTGTACGTATAACCAATTACAGAAATAGGCAATACATTTCAGCTTGTGTTTAGCCTTGTACAACCTGTAATTGGATCACACCGCGCACCTTAACTCAAAAACGAAGGCTTAAGCATTGCTTTCCAGTCAGTCAACAGCTTAATAGACAGCATATTTGTATGAAGATACATAATAAAGGAATCGTTTAGCCAAAAATCAATGTTCTCTCCCTCAAAACGTTCTAAACCTGACTTGCTTTCTTCTGTGTTTCGGGGGAAAAACAACAAGCTACTTTTTATTTTGAAAAAAAAAAAAATGTTGTTCAAATGCTGTCAAATGTTGTTTGTACTCAAATGTTCTTCAAAATAATTTCTTTTATGTTTTATAGAAGAAAAAGCCATACAGGTTTGGAATGACATGAGGATGAGTAGGCTAAATGATGACAATTTTCATATTTAGGTGAACTAGGTTTCAGATGACTTCCAATATAGCATCCCAATGTCTCAATAAATGGTCAAGAAATGTGAGTTAACTTACATCATCACATGTGAGACAAATAATCATTGTAGCATTTACATATGTATTGTTTGGCTATGGAAATGTCACAAGTTTAGAAAAAAAAAATAACAGTTACAAATTAATTATGTGCTTTTAACCGCTCCATCAAAGGCCAAATTGCATGCACAGGGGATTGTGGAATAAAAACATTAGTGAAGTATATACTACTTTAAAACGAGCCAGATAAATGCGTCTTAGTAGACAAGATGTGACATGTCTTTATGCCTTCTTACCTCCATGCATTGTTTGATGAGGCACATTTTTCAACTCATGAATCCATTAGTAAAGCCATCTTAAAAATGACGTTGGCTTTTATGACAGATATTGGTGGCTGTGGGAGGGAGCAGTGCTCTACCTAGTCTTACCTGGCGGGATATTTCAATTAAGAAGGTACAAATCACTCAACATGAGAGATTTGGTTAACTTAAATCCTCATCATCTTACTACTGAGATGTAGAATCAGAATTAATAATCATATTAAAACTTTAAAGTGTCTTCAACAAACAGCTTATAAGGCAATATCAAGTTTTTAACTGCTGCACTATTTTATGAAATCAGTTTTTACTTAAATCACACTATGAGCTATTATCAATTTTACAAATAAAAGCTTGTTTTTCTCATGGCAAATAACAGACTCTTGACAAAAGCTGCAGAGCACTTATTATACAAATGTTTTAAAGATTCATGGGATGAATCATAAAATCTTTGAAAGGCTACAGTTTATGTTTCATCTTTTTGTCAGTTATTCTTAACTCTTCTTTGGACAAACAAAATGAAAAATAGACGAATTATTGTGATATAAACCAGAAATATGATCAAACTTGTGTCACGCATGTCAGCACCACGGCTCCAATGTGTCAAAATGTGTCGACCGCTGCGCCAGTAGATCTGAAAATGTGAAGAGGCTCTGTAGCCTTGTGGGATAAGTCTCAAAAAAACTGGGGCCTAGCAACTATTATATCTGATTGGCACATGTAGGCTGTCCACATTTAGACATTTCGACTTTGCCGCCTACTTTTTGCAAGATAATCAATGGCCATGACTCAATATGTGCCGCCCACTTTCAAAAAAAGGGGTTAAAACGCCCTAAAACAACATGCCTTCGAGACAAATGCACAGATTTCAATTTTTATATATAACCAGCAACACTTCAAATGTATGTTTAATTTTAATGGGGGTTTAGATTTAGGGAAGGACTCAGAAACAGCCTGTTAGGGACACGGCATGATTATCCAGAGTTATGATTCTCCATTCAGCTGTAACCAATGATGTTCTGAACATGGTTAACCACCACTGATTTGGCTAGCATGGCCAGATTATCAAACGGGAGGGAGATGAATTAATGATCAGGGATCCAGCTGTGAAAAATATTGTATCGTTTCGTATAGCTATCGGTTGCTTTTATTGATCGCTTGTAAACACAGCAGCTGGCACTGCATGAAGTATTCATACTTCAATTCTGACAGCTTTTAATAATTTCTAAATATTTCAGGCACAACAATGGCGCATACAGAAACGCTCCAACAAATCAACAGCCAGCAAAAATAAACAAGACTTATGGCTTTTCCTTGCACACACACACACACACACTCAGTCGCCTCCAGAGCGCCACTGAGAGAACTGACAAATGGCCGCTGTGTCACTGAGTGAGAAATCCCGCAGTCACAGACAGCCTCTCATTTATCTGAGAGAGTGTGTGAGTGTATGTGTGTGTGTGTGTGTTTGTGTGTGTGTGTGTGTGTGTGTGTGTGTGTACGTGTGGGTGGGCAACTCATACAGCCAGGACAGGGCCAGTCGTTTAGACAGACATCCTCAGGGGCAGATTGTGTGCGTGTGAGACATTGTCTTGCTAAATGCAAACTCTGGCATAGGGCAGTCTTGTGCCTCCTCGTCCTCACAGAAGTGAAATTACCCAAGACATTTGATCAATGCAAGTGTTAGCTAATAATGGAGAAGAACTTTAACAGGTACAATAGCAAATGTCTAGCATCATTTATTTCGTTTTCATGGAAAAACTCGTGACAGTTGAACATGCTGCAACTTACCTGCAATGAAAAAGGAGGTAATGCAACACTCACTTCATTTTGCTATAATGTAATATGTGGTGCAAACCGTGCATTAATATAAAAAAAAGGTTACAAATAAGATATTTTTTGTTAAAAAAAAGAAAAATAATGATAACAATAATAATAACAATAATAATAACAACAATAATAACAACAATAATAACAACAATAATAACAACAATATATATATAAAAAACTTTTAAAAAGAAAAACTTTTACACAAAAAAGTTGTACTCAGTATTTTTTTTTAAGTGTAAAGTCAACATTACTGTCAACTCACATTGTAAAAAATGTGGGAAGCACCATATATACAAAAAACAAAAAAAATTTACAAAAGTGTCCATCTCAAGGCCTTTTGAGATCAAAAGCTCCAGAGCAAATGAAAATGATTAAAGAGATCTTAATACAAAGCTGATTTTGACAAAGGCAAGGGTCACCCTGTCTCGAGACGGTGTGTAAACACAATTTGATTCAAACTCAGAGTTTCAGTCTCTTCCTGTGTGCTCTAGTAACCCTGGAGACCACCACACCATCTCTGGCCAGGGCACTCGCGGATCGAGACGCAACCTTGGGATTCTTACATTTGCATAAATTTCCAATTACATTTTATAGTTTCAACAAACCTGGCTAATCACTCGTTTCAATCCATTTAATTACAGCTCAGCGATGGCTGGCTAATGTCATTAAACGCAAAAGCTTATTGTTCCTTATCATGCCATATTAAGGAAATTACACTGGAGTCATTTTTCACCAGGATGTGTGTTGACAACATGTAATTCACCACCTCTACACACACTGTGTCCCTTTTAAGGCTTGACTCGTTTACCTTGGCATTTACCGAAGACCGCGTGTGAAAAAACTAAATCAAGACAGTCAAATATGAGAGCCGGGATGCTCGGGGTGACATTGTTATTTTGCATAATTGCAATAAAATATATGTATCTCTCTGCCTGATTGAATTGCATCTAACTCAGCAGCAGCAGGCATAAACAATGCTGTCATCTGTCAAGCAGTGAGTTCCCTCTTTTTTTTCCCTTTTTATTGAGCTTCTCGCACGACTCCAAACTTGCATGATGAAAATAATTACGGGTTGTGTTACCTGTGGGCTAAACGCACACACCCGCTCGCACCTCAGTGTGCGCCGATCGTACCCTGCCTGTCGTTCAATCAACATTAAGTTAGCAGCATCGAGAGCACTCCATCTCATTCATCAGTGTCTCCCTACACATGTCAATCTCTGGTACACTAGACGCGCACAGACACACGGTCAACAAAGGCAGGGCTTTCATCATAGCACTCTCAAGAGGAAACTGTAAAGACAGAATGGTTGGACAACATAGACAAGGACCAAAGACAACACAATGAAATGAACGTTGACCTACAGGTGACGCCCAAGAAATCCACTCGCTGCATTTACCAATCGGCTGCTTTCCACTCAAGTCAACAGAGCTGCTTTTTCAGAATACAAGCATCAACGTCACTGTCGCATATTACTCTTTATTATTTTTTTTAGCATCTTGTTTCATGAGCATTAAAAGGCTTTCAAAAGATGTTAAAATGCTAGATAATTTGGAATGAAATAAAAAATGTATGTAAACAACATGTGAATTTTAGGCAGCCTTTCAGGAAGTATAATAAGTGCATGGTTGCAAGTTAAAAATTGTAATTTATTGTTTTAATTAACCATTTTAAGTTGCAAACATTGTTTTGTAGAGTTTGTTAATCTTTGGAACACAAATTAAGATATTTTAGTTGAAATCCGATGGCTCCGTGAGGCCTCCATAGGGAGCAATGGACACTTCCTCTGTCAAGATCCACTAATGTACTAAAAACATATTTAAATCAGTTCATGTGAGTACAGTGGTTCAATATTAATATTATAAAGCGACAAGAATATTTTTGGTGCGGCAAAAAAACTAAATAACGACTTAATTAGTGATGACTGATTTCAAAACACTGCTTCAGGAAGCATCAGAGCATAAATTAATCAGTGTATCAAATCATGAATCGGATCGCGGGTCAAACTGCCAACGGCTGAAATCAGGTGACTTTGGTGCTTCGAACAGCAGATTCGACGCACAGATTCACAATGCTCCGATGCTTTCTGAAGCATTGTTTTGAAATCGGCCATCTTTCGGCCTACCTTTATGGATCTTGACAGAGGAAGTGTCCATTGCTCCCTATGGAGGCCTCACGGAGCCATTGGGTTTCAACTAAAATATCTTAATTTGCATTCCGAAGATAAACGAATGTCTTACGGGTGTGGAACGGCACGAGGGTGAGTAATAAATGACAGAATTTTCATTTTTTTTTATTTTTTTTTATTAGGTTGTAGTAACTTAATGAAAATGTCTTGATAACTTCAGAAAATAGGCAGTAGATTTCTAGCATGCTTTGCATGGGACTGGATAGGAAGAATAAATGATGAAATTAAGTTTATTTGTTTTTAATGAAGGGAAAGACCTGTTACTATTTAATGCTGTTATGTTTGACATTTAAAAGAGTTTCTGTAATGTTGGAGTTTTGTGGTTATCATTGTGCTGAAGAGTAGATACATGAAGGTAAACACTACGTTAACTCTATACTGCGCAAATTCCAGTGACAAGTTACATCTTACTTGTTCATTAAATATACATGTTAAATAAGTTAAATAAATTTGAACTGAAACAGATAAGATTAACTGCTTCAAGGGCTACAACTCTGGCAGTTGGAACAACTTAATTTTTTTTAGTAATTAACTCAACAATTGGTGTTTATGCAACAAATGATTAAAGTCCCCCTGTGGTAAAAATCAAGTTTTTACTGTTGTTCATATATGTCTATCTGGTGTTTTTAACATGCTTTAAGACAAACTCATATGTCAACACCTGAGTATTTTCTGTTTAAAACTGCAGTGAACCAAAGACAGTCTCAAACCCATGGTTTGAAATCAATGGTGTTTCTGACGTCACAAACTACCTTGTAACCAATCACGTCAACATGCCGCAGGCTTTAGCATATCATTAACTGACTGTGCAAGAGAGTCTCAAAAGGTTATCCCCGTGTATTTTTTGTTGATATGAAAAATCAGGTAGATTTAGCAATATGGCAGGTGTTAGCATATTACGATGTTATGATGAACTATATGCCTTTCTGCACTGATGTTCGAGTTGTTCAAAGTGTTTCTAAGGATACTGATAGTTAGATGGCAGCTGTCTGACTTGTGAATGTGAACATAGTTTGTGTACCATTAGCAACACTTTATTAGCTCTTTGATAACACAGTCAAGCAAAACACTAATCATAAATATTGTCGTTATGTGTCCGACGCTGTAAAAAGCGATACCATCGTGCAGCGTTTACCTCAGTAAGTTGACCGAGTGGATCTCATCTGAGCTTGTGCGAGTGAGTGGAGGCGGGGCTAATTATCATATTCATAGATCTGTGTATATTAAATGAGGTAAGGGTGTAGAGTTACATTCAAGATATTTTAAGGCATTAAGAATTTTTAATAAGAATTAAAAATGTAATTTTGGTGATCAAAAAGAAGTTTTAAGGGATAAAATTATTGACTACAGGAGGACTTTTTTTAAATGATTGATTTGTTAAGAATTACATAATGTTTGATTTGAGTTATTGTAAAGTTTATTACAATTTTTTTCATCAAATGCTGATAATGTGATTTATCAAGGCTATTGTTAGTCAATTAGTTACATTAGAAATGTTGCTGAGTTCAACAATAATGCTTAAGCATATGTTGTACTGTGACATTACAACAACAACAAAAAAATAAATACTGTAGAGGTCTGGTAAGCACAAGAAAACAAACAACATCGAAATTCTAAGGTAAACGAAGTACAGTGATAATCAGTTTTTTCTGCTAGTCTAAAATCATGCCCAAATCCTTAGAGATCTTGTATCAATCCACAAATCTGTCAAACCGATGGTCATATCACCCAAAGATGACAGCCTTTCCCTGAGGTAAGGAAAATGATACAGGGCTACATCTGAAGTGAAAAATAAAAATAAGGCGAAAAAAAAAAGTCAAGTTCTCCATTTTTTGCTAGAGTGCTCCTTCAACACAACCTGAGGCACCAGAGCGCCACGCTGGCTGCAGAGTCGCTACAGGCATCTGGGCTTTGAGTCGTGCTTGCCAGCTTTCAAACTCTGCCAGACTGAAATCGAAAATGTCAGGCGCGGAGACTTCATGTAATTTGCAGCCATCTCACTGGCCTATTTATCCCTGTATTACCAAATTAAATCAAATATGAGCTGTGATGAATAATGGCCGTGAAGCCATTGAGGAACGAAGTATGAAAGAAAAAGAAAAGAGGGATGCGGGGGAGACAGAGGAAGTCGGAACACTGTGGCTTTTTTCAGAATACAGGGGCTGATTCGCTTGCGCTCTTCCCGGCTGCCATTTTGCAAGAGTACATTAGTCCATTCCTCAAAAGCGACCGAGCCGCTCGCAGAGGAGCAGCTGCAGTGATTCCGCCCTGCGTCTCCTGGGGAGGGTTCTTATTCTCAATTAAGCCCTTTGCTGATACAGAAGAGGCCCAGATATTCTCCTCTCCATCTATCACGGTTTCACTGAGAAGCATGAGTGGCTGCCAGCTTTGGCTTCGGGTCCCCAGTGTGTGTACAGCTGGATAAACCGCAGATCCACTCCAGCCAAATCTAACATCACAGAAATCAGGCATCAGTTTCTGTATAATAGCATGTTTCTTGTTCTAAAGGCGTGATAATGATATATATTATAAACGGATAGTTCCAGTCCTGCATGCTGATCGGTCAATAAGAAAATCTTTAAGAAAGAAAGAAAAAAGCCTGTTTCCCGAGCTAAATCCACAGTTACACAGCGCTTATGGCAACCTTGTTACTTTAAAAAATATATTCTGTCCATTTGCTGATATGGTGAGGGAGACATTTAATGTTTCCTTTGGGAAGAAAGTTTAAGTAATGCATGGAGAACTTCAACAAACTCTCAGCTGCCTTTTTTTAAAAGCGTCACGGCCTGCGGTGCACTAGTTAAAGATTTTAAATGATTCGTAAAAAAAAGACTTAAAACATAAAAATCATTCTGCCGCTGTAATAGTTCCGTAAAACTCAAACGGGGCTCGTTAGAAGCGGTGGAATCCTACCAAGAAAGAGATGTTATAATGAGGTCATTTAGACTAGCACACAGCGACATCCCTAATATGCAGAGCAAAAAAATCATCCAAAAAGACTTCCGGAGGCTTGTTTGACTTGGATCTAAGATGATACGTTATTTAATTCCTCAAGTAAATATGTAAAATCATAACATAAAGATTATTATCTTCCTTTAATGTTTTATATACAGATGATAAATAATGATAATATTTCAATTCATTGTTGAGCGTTATTGTTTTTTTTTAATCTTTTCTGCTTTCAGTTCACATACTGGAGCGACAAAGAGCCAACTCAAAATTCATCCCCACCTCCTGAGTCAGGAATGTGGGCATCCTGACGTTTCACATAGACTCTCTAGAATGTGTTAACGAAGAAATAAAGGAGCCAACAGTGAATAAAGCTGTGGACTCTGTGCCACAAATTTCAGTTATCCAGTTTCCAATGATGATGCAATGTGACTTTTTAAAGTTACTTGTATAAGAGATTTTCATTGCAGAATCATAGTGGCACCACTAGCACAATTAGCCTTATTGTCAACCATCTTAAAGGACTTTCTAGTAACACTGTAACTTATGTTATTGAACTGAACCATTTGATAATGTAATGATGAACTGGGTATGAGTAAGTAAGTATTCGGTATGATGATGAACATTAGAAAACAGATTGAACTAACAAGCAATACTTTTACAGCATTTGTTAATCATGGTTAATGTAATATAATATACATACATTAATACATTTTCAAGTTATATAACTTAACATTTATGTCACAAATAAACAAAAGTATATTACATATAATGACAGTATCTATGCTTTTTCAATGTTCCCAAAAGTGCTTAAGCAGCCTACTGTTGCTATGGTTACCTCGTGAAAACATAACTTCTGTTTGTGGGCATCTTTAGTAACTCTTGTCTTGTGGTTACTGAAACTATAACAAAAACCCTGCTGAAATGTATAAATACTTAAATGTAAGAAGTATAAGCCCCCCTCCAAACTTTTGATTTCATGTGCCTTTATAAGTGGGATTATATCTTTTTTTTAATTTGAAGATGTACATTGTACTTTTTCAAGAAGTTCCTGTAACATCCACAATGGACAGAATCAATGTGACAGTCAGTTAAAAACCAACCAAACAAACAAACAACAAAAAAAAGCTAATTACATTCACTGAAGCTGCATTTATACTACATGGTTCAGGTGACCCAATTACGATCACATGACTCTTTTCAATGGTGCAATGGAGGACAAAGGCTCAACCAGATGTTTTTTTTTTACTATCTTTAAAGATGGCGCGGAAAACAAAAAGCTTGTGTTATCATTTCCTCTGCTTCCATTGCAATGCCGTTTTAACTTCCTTGGGTTGTTTCGCCAAATGTATAGTGTAAGTACAGATATCAGATAAAGTGTCACAGATGTAAGCTGGTCATCAAAAAAAAATTGGCATAGTCAACAAATTAAAATTGGGCATCAAGACCTGCGGTGTAAATGTGGCTTAGTGTGAGACTGAACCCAAAAGAAACACATTAACATTAACATCTAAAACGCTCCCAGTACTAGACTCACCTCGCCCTTTAAGCATTTAAAATATCAAAAAGTTGTTGTGATCTGGAGTATGGGTGTGAAAATAATCCCAAATAGCAACTTGTCCTAAAAATAAGCTGGCAACACTTTACAAAATGTGACACCAAAAAGCCTGTGATTTATACTTTTCGTCCATTATGAGAAGTGCAGCATTTGATATCCTCCATTTCACGTGGGAAGACTCAGTCGTTTAGAGTAAATACTTCAAAAGCAGTGGCAGCTGTGCCAACGCTCTCGCACTCAGGCCAATTACCGCCTGTCACTATGGTTACCCCCTCCAGCACCTCAGCTCGTGACAGTTCCGGAAGAGGGCTTAGGCACAGATGAAAGGGCCCGAGTGCACGCAGTAGCCGCGGCCAACCGGGCCGAGCGAGCCCAGTGCGCTACGCCGTTTCAAATTAGAGACAATGGAGCCAAACACTTTGGAGATCAAAGCCACAATCCACCTCTGGATTAAGTTTAATTCGCCCATAATGGGAGGAGCTCTCAGCTCCCGAGTGTCTGTGCTGGAGAGTTGTGGATCTGTTCTGATTTACAACATTAATGGTATTAACTCGGGTCTCAGTATCAAACGCTCTATTTTCAGTATTTTTATAAGTAGGCATTACAGTAACAGAACCCTCTTAGCAGCCTTTCTTTATTATAGCTCTCAACACACTAAGGTATGGCAATGAAATGTCAAGCACCATGTCTTAACCAGTTGAGCCAAAGTGAGAAAAGCTGCAGGGGTTTGACCAATTTCCATAATTTTTCCATATGTTCATTTCTGAAAAATATGTATCAATAGAATATAGATGTGTTAATTATATATAACCACACACACATTTTATTTTTTGATTTGAGTTGGGATGGTCAACATGATTATTTATTATCACATTATCATATATATTATTACAGTATTACAGTTTGTTTATAATAATAATAATAATAATAAATGATATAAATATATCAATAACATTTACAGTTTATTAATTTGATTTAATTCATTAATTTATTTATTCTAATAATAATAAACGCATTTCTGTGGCGCCACATTGGCTAGCTCCGCCCACTGTGAAATCTTATTGGTCTAAAATCCAGCTCCTAAAAACTGTTCATTAAGCATTAAAAACCTTCTGGCTCTTATTGTGTCACATCATGCAGCATCTGGTTAGGAAAGAGTCTAAAGTGATTTAAACCTGATGTGGTATCACGTTTTGCTTCAGAACGTCTAAGACTCTGACTACACACCTGTCCTTTCCCTTTAAAGGAGAAATAAAAAAGATTTTCCTCTCTTTTTCCCTAAACCTATTTTGCCTGTCTTTTCAAGCTGGCTGCATTTGAAATATAATTGAAACCTAATCTCCACAGAGCTGAAGTCTAAACTTACTTTGAGGGGGCAGAGAAAGCAGGAAGTGGACTAATCCCCTTCCTCTTCAGCAAAAGGTCAAGCAGCTCTCTAATATGCAGGACGCTGTCCTGTCCCTCAGAGCATCTCTACTGAAGGCTGAAAGCACTCAATTTATTCCCTCATAGTCTGTCGCCATAGCTTACAGAGACCACACAGGTCTCCGCTGCCATGCCCGATTTAGCCCCCCTGCTAAATAAGTACCTGTGCCCCACAGCTATCATTAGAAGGAGACGTATTTCCCCAACAAACCGCTGTTGACGTGGGAGGTGGAGGGTGCGGACAGCTTTGAGCAAGCGTGATTTAGCTTGTACGCTGGCGGGTATAAACCTTGCCCCGAAGAGTGAGCGAGTGAGCCAGGAGAAAGACGACTGCTAGCAGAATGGACTTGACAGAAGCGTTTTATAAAAAAAACATGTCTGCCAAATCAAACATATTGACTTTGCTCAAGGGTCCAATAAATTTAAACCACTGTTTGATTTTTCTCTTTCCTGCTCCTATAGCGACAGACGCAGATGATGGGAACGCTCTCTTGGGACGTTTCTTGTAGGTTCTTACTGTGGAATATTCTGCTGGCAAATGTAGAACAAAACACATCCTCCGAACCTATAACATGATTACCTTTCTCTCTATTGTGCACCTGATGGGGTGAATTTGAGCGACGTGGACATAAAGGCGCCGAACAATGGAGTAATTTGTGGAGATTAACTGGGCATTCATGGCTTCCCCAGAACATAAGTAACAGGGATGGCGTGGACAGCAATTAGCAAGCTAAAGCGGGGAGAGTGATAATTCTTCAACTTGCTCCATGTTAGTGACTGAACAAACTGTATTATGGATTCATATGCGCTATAAAAAAAAAAAAAAAAAAAAAAATCTAAATATAATGAGACTAGAGAATTAATCTGTAAAGATTCTTCTTGAAAAGTAGTGTTCCTATTGTTAACAGAAACTACAATGAATCTAAATGAAAACACTTCTGCCAATTATTTTTAGTTTTAGAAGCATGATGTATTATAAAATGTAAAAACTTTACAAAATAAGTGCATTAAACATGAAAATGCCACTAGATAGCAATATCATTAAACTGTGTTGAGAAATTTAAGGCAATTAAACATTTTTTTTAAAATGCCAGCAGTTAGTGTATTAACTTTGGAAGCCATAAAAATACAAAACGTAAAAGAAAACAGAACTTGAAAAAGTCTACTCAAATGTACAGAGCATGCTGTAAAGAGTTGGGACAGCTTTAAAAACATTATTTCTTAAATAATATTCCTCTAATCTTTCCACTTTCAGATACATGCATTCGCTGCCTCAGACAAATTAGTTTTTTTTTCTGGCTTGTTAATTAATAGCTGACCTTTGCCGAGTAAAGCTAGTGTAAACAGAACCATTTAAGGGTTTGTTGAGATTTACGCAACACGACCCTTGGTGGCAGCATCTAAACAGGGCCCACGCAGTCTTCCTGCGCTCCCACAGGCCCTGATCTTCCTTCTGGCTGGTGGGTCTGGCCCAGATGGCCCCGACTTGGGGGCCCCTCGAGTCACCGAGCTCTGCCCTCTGGCTGTTTATATAACCCCCCACTCCCCTAGATGCAAGCCCAGGAAAGAGATGGAGAATATTTGTCAGGATGCGTGGAGCGAAGCACAGTGATATCAGCGTGGCACTGATGTAACCTTCTCCCCAACAGATGGTGTCATGATTAGAACAGGGTCCTCTCACCTCAGGGACCCTCTGCTGAGCATTGTGCCTGTGGGCAATGCCGGGGTCTGGCAGACCCCCTATGCAGACCCCCTTGATGCTGCCGTCCAGCCAGTCAGAAAGAGGCACCATGCTGGCACTGGCTGGTGCCCACCCAGGATGGCGTAAAGAGCACGGGCAACGCTTGTAAACACAAATGAGGGAATTTGTGAAAAAGTCAGCCACTGGAAATGTGATGAGGGGGCAACAGCCAGAGGGGCTGGAGAGCTGTGGGTGAGCGTACACATCACAGTTGTGTGCCATTCAGAACTGAACAGAGAATTCCTTTTAAATGCCATTCTATTCCTGACTTTAAATTTCATTTGAATTGAGGAAATATATAGTACAAGATCACAACTGCAATTTAAAATTAGTTGAAATTAACAAAAAATAATATTAAATATAAATAATAGACATTTTTAAAGGGGACATATAATGCCCTTATTACAAGATGTAATACAAGTCTCTGGTGTCCCCAGAATGAATGTGTCTGAAGTTTCAGCTCAAAATACCCCACAGATCATTTATCAAATTTGTCCCTATTTGGGTGTCCCTTCAAATGTAAATGAGCTGCTGCTCCCTGACACTTTCCAGAAGAGGGCGGAGCTTTAACAGCTCACGCTTCGGTTGCACAACAACAACAAACCTGAAGTACCTCACACAGCCAAAATGACAATTGTCAGTAACGGTGTTCAGCCTTACATTGTTCAAACCGGAGTCGGACACTGATGGAGAGATTCAGGAAGAAGTTACAACTTTTAGAGTGCATCTGGACGTTTCTGAACGGTTAGTCGATAAATTTATGTAGTTGCTGTGGAGTTGATTCAACTCATCAACTAGCATGTGCCGTCATGTTAATCTTTTGTGTAAATCCAGCATTGAATTGAACCTCGTTTGTGAAGCAGTCCAGCGTAAAATGACGGTACGGTAACAACACTTTACTACAACAACTCCTCCTCTTCACTTAAGCAGCCCAACATGGCCTCGCCCCCTTTGTTGAGTGTTCTCAGGGGTAGGGTTTATGTAAATTTTAGGCTTAATGATGTCACTAACCCGGGAAGAAGCTTGTTGTAGTCCCTACCAGTCGTTTGTTGTAGTGCTTAAACAGAATTCTTTAAAAGAAAATATCTCCCTTTGCATTGAACTTTGAGTGTCGTAACTTTGCAGATAATGTTTATGCTCAAACAGCAACATTAAACACTAACTAAAGTTAAAAAAGTGAAATCATAATCAAACCCTAACCCTAACCCTAACCCTAACCACCCCCAACAACTAGAAAATCTAATTTTGTTAGTACATACTATGAATGTTGGCATGATAAAGTCTTGTTTGAAAGTTTTGTTAAACAAAAAAAAAAGTTAAAACAAGTTTTATGGCTTACAGATAGAATGATAGAAAAAATGACAGAAAGATTGAATGAAAGATAGCCAGCATGACAGAGAGATAGATAGAATGATAAGACAGTCGGAATGACAGACAGAATGATGGATAGACAGAACAACAAACAGAACAATTTAAATTTCACACTAATTAACTGAAAGAGCCAATTCAAAAAATTGTGAATTTTGCACAACTCTGGTACACATTTCTGGGCATCAGGTGTAGGGTGGAGGAGGGGGAGGGTGTAAGAACAAATGGCAGTGGAGACATGTGACATGAATGCAGCATGGGCCTTGTTAGGAACGTAGGGCAACATCTCGCACTCTCCATCCAAGCTCGGAGGATTTAATAGACTAGAAGCCTGGCTGAGTTTTAATTAGCCTCGTGAACAATGTGAGATTATGCACCCGGTTGTCCAGGGATTTCTGATAATAAAACAGAGATGATTGAAAAATAAATAAAGGCCCTAAAACTTTGAAACAGTTTGTACCGGCAGTCTGCCAAACCACACAAGCCTGCACTTGCTCGCTCTCTCTCTCTCTCTCTCCGGCTCCCACTCCTCATTCCCCCCTGTTTCGCTCTCTCCCAAACCATCCCACAGTAAAATCCAATTACTCAACGCTAACTCTTATGAATGCTCCACAACTTTCTGATGAATAAATTATAAGCGGGAAGGCAGTGAAAGAGCACCTGAAAGATAAATATAAAGGAGTTTAATCATTCAAACATAAGGTGCCTTGAAGGACTTTCTCCAGATAGTCGTTCGATTCCTTTGCGCATACATATAGTTGCTTGTTTTATCAGAGATGCTAAAACCACATCAATGCAACTGAAGCAAATGCACAAAAACAGAGGAAAGTGTCAAGATACAAGGATACATAAGGGTACGACATATCCCCGAGGGGGTGGGGGACCTGTTCATTCATAGAAGGGTTGTAAAAAGCATGCAGGTGCCCTCAGGATGGATGTATCTACAAGTCCATCAATGGATGTGACAGTCTCAGGCGGCCCCTTTGCCCTCTCACTCCTCTAAATAACAAACTCTGAGCAGGTTCACGAGAGGAGAGGCGTCTTTCGTGGCAGGCGGTTCAGATGGGGACAGAAAAGTACGTGCTGTGCTCTGTGACTGATATTTAACCCAAGATTCGAGCTGCTGTTTTGGAGATGTGTCACACTTAGCCAAAATCTCCATGTATTCATACAGCTTGAAAACTTGAGCATCGTCCTTCAGGGAAATGAAAAGGAAAGCAAATGCAGCTGCATCTTCAAAAGGTCCTGCTTGTCCCCTGACTCATATTTTCTCATCACGCTGTGAAAGGAAGTGTGGTCCCTCTCCGATGATCTGTCCGGACCTGCCCTGTGGAAAAGCTCGCTGCCTGGCAGTTGAGCATGTGGACTGAACTAACAAAAGAACCAGAAATAATAAGAAGTCAACTCAAAACAGATTTTATCAAGTCAAAGTAACTGAAGGAACACAGTTTTCCTTGGCTGTATCCAGAATGCACAGCATAACAAATAAAAATTGCATGTGTTTGATGAACGCAGCTTATGATACGAATGTTTTAAATGCAAGACAAATCATCCATATCAGCAGTGACTGTTGAAAGACAGATCAGATGGTCAGTCGGTTCTTGTAAAAGATGCTGCTGACAACTTACTATGATCATAAGCATCTGTAAGACATGTGACAAATGATACCTCAAGTAGTTACACTGCAAAAAAAAGTTTGTAATTTTTACTGAATTTTACTTCAGTAAAAACTGGTTAACTAAGTTACCTTACCATACACTAGAGGTGGTGGAAAAAAAAGCTTTATTTTTTTAGCTTAATTTTTATTCAGATGCAGGATGACACTGAGTGTGCTTTAGAAACACCCGTATTCTGTTTGCTTCCAATTCCACACACACATACGCCACTCGAACCTTCCCCAAAATAATCATTCATAAATTTAGGAAAGGTTGAAGCGAATTACAAAGGACATTTGCGGGCTTCACTGCACAGGATGGCCTGTGAGAGACGCGCACTTTCTTTGATGTAACACATGCAGCGCGCGGTCTGACCCGCCGGTATTTCCCTTACAAATGCACTACGAAGAAGTCATCATTTATGTCGCTTGGAATGCAGTGGACTTACATATTTAAAATTTGAAACTCCGAAGGCTGCTTTCAATTTCAAATGCTGACGTGCGCTTTTGTGAAGAGTGCTCGCGCATGCGGCTGTGCGCGACTCCTTGTAAGCGGAGCGTCTA
This sequence comes from Chanodichthys erythropterus, assembly GCF_024489055.1. Lineage (NCBI taxonomy): Eukaryota > Metazoa > Chordata > Actinopteri > Cypriniformes > Xenocyprididae > Chanodichthys > Chanodichthys erythropterus. The sequence continues at coordinate 21,935,662 of NC_090237.1, forward strand.
AAAATGGTTTTATGACGCAAAATGAATGTAAACACAGCCAGTTATGTCTTAAGGGATTAAACGGACAGGACAAACCACTTTACTTCTTATATTTCAAAGATATCTGTGCGTGAATGCAGCTTATTAGAGCTCCCGCTGTCTATGTTGTCATAGTAACAATCAAACAACAGTAAAGATGAGAAAGAAAAATCACTCATGGTTTTCGAATGGAAAACGTTCATACATGTAACATTTCTTTGCTCTTTATCATTTGCTACTTGCTTGTATGTTTTGAAGTTATATTAGTTTAAAATAACAAACAATTGTTTTCATTTATTATTTTTTCAATTTGTAATTATTTTAAAAAGTAGGCTACTTATAATTACTTATGTAAGGATATGTAAATGTTAGGATTTTAAGATTTTCAAGTTGGCAAACTAATTAATTAATTAATTAATTAATTAATTAATTAATAAGAAAAAAATCGTTTTGGAATCAGATCGGATCGTGAGATGATTAAAGATTCCCACCCCTACCATATACGGTAAAAAAAACTTTAAATAGTTTAACATCACATTCTATGTAATTTTACGGTAAAATAAACTGTCAAATTCATGGTTTTGCAAGTAAAACTATAGAATACTATATAATTAGCGATTAAAAAACATTCCCAGAAGTCCCAGTATTACACATCACAAATAATTGTTTCTTGTTTTCTTATTTTTACCATCAGTAATGTACATTAGTATGTTTTGTGTTATATTTTATGTTATTTAGTTAATGTTTATTGCATTATTTTAGTGTCATGCGTGACATTCTGATGGTGTTTTGGCTTTGTATGACTGTGCACCGTCTATATACGAGTATTGTGCTACCTGTTTTATTATGGTGGTAAACAGTACATTTTAAGATAAAAAGGCAGATTAGGTAGTTAAAGTAGATATGTTTACATTATATCACTTAATGAAATATATGGTTATAAGTTGTAAAATATGCAGGAATCCTGTAAAACTGGAAACATTGTCACACTATTTTTATGGCAAATTTCTGGCAACCACAGCTGCCATTTTTTTTTTTTTTTTTTTTTTTTTTTTTTTTTAATACCATAAATTTAACAGGATATTATTTAAAATATAGAGAGAGCAATAAGATATACGGTTTATCATTAGTGGTACTTTGTATTTATAGACATTAACCTAGAACATCGCCTAGAAACTACCTAGCAACTCTCTAGCATCCCCTAGATTAGAACACCCTTGCAAATGCCTAGCAACACCTTAACACCAGTGTTGTTATTATTAACTAATACTAAAATATAAATATTAGATGAAAAAAATCAAACTAAAAACCTCAAATGAAAAATAAAAATGTTGCTATTGAAACTAAAATTATCTGTATGTATATATATACACAAAATTACTAAAATCACAATCTAGAAAAATTACTGATTTCATAAAGTTTTATAAAGAAAAACAATAATATGTAAATAAAACAAATTAAATACTAAACACTCTTCTGCAATCACCCAGAACAGCCTAGCAACCCACAACACACTAACAATGCCTTAGTATAGTATACCCAAAAACTCTAGCAATGGCCTAGCATCCCCCAGAACACCACAAATGCCAAGCAATGTCCTGGCAACCACCTTGAACACCCTATGTAAGGCCCTAGCACCCTCTCAGAATACCATAGCAATGCTTTAGCACAGTAACACTCATTTAGATCCTCCTAACAACCAATGTGTTGTAAGTTTTACACAGCTAAGCACCACTCATATATTCCTCAAAAAACAATTTGATATTTTAAAAAGCAGAACTTCCATATCTAATATCAAAAACATCCAAATTGTGCATATACTGTATGTGACCCTGGACCACAAAACCAGTCATAAGTCGCATGGGTATATTTGTAGCAATAACCAACAATACATTGTATGGGTCAAGATTATCAATTTTTCTTTTATGCCAAAAATCATTAAGATATTAAATAAAGACCATGGTCCATGAAGATATTTTGTACATTTCCTACCATAAATATATCAAAAATGTGTTATTGTGAATGGATATGATAAAAATTTGACCTTTATGACTGGTTTTGTTGTCCAGGGTCACATATTTTTAGAAACTAGAGGCAGGTTTACATGCTAGTTTTGCGAAAGTCAATCGGACCGAACACGTAACCATGATGCACTCCAAAACCGCTGACAGAGCGAAAGCGAATGTCAGCCTTGTTGTGAGATGGAGGACACTCTAAGATTTGATGCAGCCTGTGGTGCTAAATAAAAACCTGCAGACACATAGCTGCCTCAGATCTGCTTGTGTATGCGTCGATATCACAGCGAGCGAGACCGCCACACCACTCCCATTCATTTTCTCTAACATACTTTTCATGTACTAACACCCTCGAGCAGACGCACTACACAAGTTTCTCCTAAATCACCCTCCGCCTTGCCGGAGGTGATTTATGCCCCTTGGAGACTATGATTTAAAACACATGGGACCGAACGCGTGTGCCTCAGTCAGCATATAGCTGGCGAGAGTACATACTGGTAGTGTTGTCGCTACATGTGTGGGTGAAACTCATTAACGGCTAACGTTGACCCATATGTGCAACAGCAACGTGGTTTTCCTAGTGCTTCCGGTGTTACGCGTGCTGTGTAGCAACTGCTTCATCTCTCCAAGTGTCAGCGGCAAGGCCAAGCTTCACATGACTCACAGGCAGGGACAGCTAATTGCATTAAGACCCTGTGCAGCTGCATCCCAGGCCCAGGTGCTCCTGGGTCCACAGGGAAAAGGGAGAGCCGCATCCGCCCGGGCAGTCAGGAAGATGCAGACGAGCACAGCAGTTTCATATAAAAGCACTGCTCAGGGAGAATTTTGCTGCTACTTACACAAATTGAAAACAGTTGCTTATCTAAGGGGCGGATATCCAGCAGATATATGAGAACCTTTGTAATTAATTCAAGTTAGTAGTATTGTAAGTTATTATTATTATCAATCTTTAATTTTATTATAGGACCAAAAAAAAAATTATTTATTATTTTAATTTGTACAATATTTGTTGTACAGACCTTTAAGATTTTTTTTTTTTTTTAATGAAATACACAAAAATACTGTACAACAATAAAGAAAATGCAGTATGAATCATCAGCAAGATGTGCTAAATATCTTCCTTATGCACAAAATCAATTCTCAGAATGCTTTTAGTCTTTGATTTTGGTATGAAAAGTGACCTGGGCATGAGATTCACCCAAACAACATACTCATGTACACACAAACGCACACATTCTCTCAATGTCCCATTCACAAGCCTCTTAAATAAACCTATTTAGCTTCTATTTCCCAGCGCTCTGTAAATGCACAGTAGATGATTCAATACATTTCTATTAGCATTTTTAAAGTGAATTAGCACTCAGTAAATTGCTGTGACCCTCAATAGAAATTAAATTGCTTCAGTCTATCAGACCATCAGTGTGATTACATTTGGTGGCTGTGGAATCTTTTCAGCTTTAAACACAATTATGGTATTGTTTGTTGGCTTAATGTCTGTGAAATGGCCAAAATGCAGATTGCCGTGTATGGCATCTTAAAGGTCAAAGAAAGCTCTGCGAGACGGGAATAAATAAGGAATACAGTCGAGAAACAGAGCTTTGCGTATTTTAAATAAGTTAACTCGTTTTATGACCGCAAGACTTAATGCGATCAGTAAATCAAAAGGTGCTAATGGTGGGTATATAAACGTACTTACTTTCTTATTGACTCTAACGGCAATGCATTAACACAAATGCAGGATGTTCGGAATCATTAAACGACACTTAATGCTTTAATCAAGACATTTGTCCGAACCCATATTGCCTGCTTAAGCTTTAAATCCCAGTAGGACTATAAGACCTCTTAGTGACGTGAAGAGAACTCTCCTGGTTCAAGAGCGACATTCGGTGCCCACCCAGTGTTTTTGGCCCTGCCCTCCACGGTCTTTGCTTTTAAGAGGCCAATCGACTCTTTCTCACCCTATACAATCTGTCCATTTTCCCTGTCGTTCATCAACCTTTTCTTTGCTCTTTAGTCTGTTCCAGTAATGGCTTTGAACAAGGCTACTTGAAACTGTGCCAGATTCGAAAAGTGAGAGAGTGAGCGAGAAACAAAGAGAGAGGAGGGTGCAGAGAGAGAAAGAGAGAGAGAGAGCAAGAGATGACTTTTTGATTATTTTTCTAAATGACACTTCAGCCCTCCACCCCGGCTGTGTAATTGTGATTACTGTGCCTCTATTTTTGGGCGGCAGTGCTGCGAGCCAGCAACAGTAAATAGCTGATGCTCTCCTCTGGCTTTAAGAGGACACGGGCGCAGGGGGCTGAGCAAGGTGAAACGCCAACCGTCCCCCGCGATCCGGCTCCAGACCCGGTAATGCACCGTCTCCTATCCGAAGAGATGCCAAATTTGCTGATCTAAGGTCAGAAAGAACAGCCAATTTAAGCTCTCGATATCCACGCCGCTAAACTGTTCTCGTAAGCCGATGGTGGCCGTGTGTTTGTGTTCCTCAGTAATTTACAATGTAAACAGGCAGAAGTGACTGCAACAATCCGATCTTTCATATTGCAGCTAATCTAGTTTGCCGTGGAGTTAGCTAAGCGCCGAGGAATGACTGATCAAATTAAGAAAAACGAGAGGCAAAAGATAGTCCCTCGTTCTGTTCTTCCTGGAGGGTGTAATGGGCTCTTGGCAGACATTTAAATGTTCTCTTACACTCGCCACTGTTGTTTAGAGCATGAAGGTCAGCCTCGCCGCCGAGGGCTGAGGTTACTATGGCGATGAAGTTAAGGGGACAGGTCTGTTGAAGGAGGGTGCTAACAAAGCCAGACGTGTGACCCCCCCAGCATTCAAGGTCATTCCTTAGAAAAAAAAATAAAAAAATCCCCTATGAATACAAAGTCATGCATTCAAATACGTCTGTTTTGTAATGTCTTTTCTGTTTTTCCTCCAGAGACCAGAGGTGGTCACAGAGTGTACTAGCCGCGGGGTGTCTTCAGTCTGAGCCGATGGCCACATGCAGACCGTTCACCTTTAAGACTTTCCGCCTCCATAGGTTACCACAGCAACGCTTCCACCAACCACTTAATTACATGTTGTACATTTTGGCAAAAGCTAGAAGTATTTCACTCCCGTCTGCGACACTAATGCTGTGATTAAGTACTCCTTTTGTTGCCTTAAAGGAGTCTGAAAAAAGTTTTTTAACTCCAATCCACATGCTCGGTTACTGTTTCTCTAAGGGGTTTCTCTAAAGGTCAAAGGCCAAATTTAATGACAGGAACCCCATCGGATGCATATTCCTCTTAAGGTAAATGAGTGTAAAATTGATAACTGATAATATTGGCAGCAAAATAACAATAATAATAATAATAATAATCATATTAGCTCAAATATTTAATAAATGTACATGCAAGTGGCTGGAATGAATAGAAATGTGTACTACACAATACAATAATGCACTACTATTTTTTTTTTTTTTTTTTTTTTTTTTAAGAAATTAATATTTTCTTAAGTAAGGATGCATTAAATTTATCAAAAGTGCTAGTAAAGAGTTTTACATGGTTAAAAAATACTTTCAAATAAAAGCTGTTCTTTTGAACTTTCTATTCATCAAGGAATCCTGAAAAATGCAGCAGTTTCCACTAAAATATTGGGCTGCAACATTAAAAATAACATATTAAAAACCAGAAAATGTTTCTTGAGCATCAAATCACCATATTAGAATGATTTCTGAAGGATCATGTGACACTGAAGACTGGAGTAATGATGCTGAAAATTCAGCTTTGCCATCACAGGAATACATTTATATTATATTTTATATACACACATACTTTTTTTTTTAAACTGTGTTTATCAAATTCATCCTGGTAACAATAAAGAGACTTGTTTCAAAAGCATTAAACATTTTACATTTTTTGAAGGTTAGTATAATTAAATAATAATAGGAAGAATTATATTTCAAGGTCAAATCTTTTTTTTCTTTTAACACCCAACATTTATTTATCTGATTAAAATCTGTGAAAAGATGCAGCTTCATTTTCGTTTACATCAAATATGGCATCTACCCAGAGTGAGGTCAAATAAGGCCTCAGGGTCAAAGAAAATGCATTAGATGATGACTGGTCTCAGAAACACACAGCACAAGAGAGGCAAAGTGAGTATCACAGATCAAGGAAGAGAAACTATGATTCTTCTGCCGTTGAGATCATTGTATCACCACCCACCGCCGTTGTACGTGTCACTCTGGATTGGGTGCACTGGAGTGGATTAATGGTTCTATCACCCATTTGACAAAATAACACTTCACCTGACATTCAACCCTCCAGCAGGGTGTTTTTTTTTCTTCAGGATTTTCTTTAAATCATAGTCTGTACCTGTGACATGATTAGTTCTCACATCCTGGGTGTGATGAGGTGTGAAAGAGTGGAGGAGGTCCGGTTCCACAGTTCAACTCCCAAATTTTTTATTCAAAAATCAAAAATACAGTCATGTTAAAAACAGTGAAATATTATTGCAATAAAAAAAAATGTTTTCTATTTGAAAATATTTCAAGATATAATTTATTCTCTGATGGCAAAGCTGAATTTCCAGGATCATTACTTCAGTCTTCAGTGTCACATGCTATTCCAGAAATCATTCTAACATGATGATTTGATGTTCAAGAAACATTTATTATTATTATCAATGTTGAAAACAGTTGTGTTGCTCATGATTTTTGTCGAAAAAAAAAAAAAAAAAAAAAAAGTGATGCATTTTTTTCAGGATTAAAAAAAAAAAAAATAGAAATCTTTTGTAATATTATACGTCTTTTACTGAATTTAATGCATCCATGCTTAATTAAAAACAAACAAAAAAATAAAAAAATCGTACCAACCCCAGTGTAAATGAGGTCCATTTTAATTTCATGTTGACTTTAACAACATAGACACACTTTTGAGTTAAATCTAGATCGATAAATCCAGGCAATCTGCCACCCTGGAAGGACATATCTGGGTATATGATGCGTAAAATGCCAATGACGTTTTTGTAAATGACATAAAATAAGGACTGCTGCCTACATGCCAGCTGGCAGAACCTTGAAGAGTGTGCAAGGAATGAGGAGGAGATAAGAAAGAGAGAGATAGAGAAGGAGAAATATTGTGAGGATGTAAGTGTGTAGGTCAAGTCATTCTTGCTGACTCAGAAAGCTTAACAGAGGTCAGGGCATCTTCAGATGACTGATACTCACTGTTCTCTCCTCCTCTCCCTTACAATACTGCTGCTAATTATATCAACTACTTCATTCATCGGCTCCAGAAAAAACGCTTACCTCAGAGACCTTCAGGACCATGAAAACATTTCTTCGGATACAGAAGAATGAATAACAGCATTAACCAAGCATGACTCACTGAAATGGTAATAAAAACTAGATTTCAACATGTTCTGAAGAAAATGTGAGCAATGCTTAAATGTTGTGTTGCTAGTACATTGCTAGATGGTTGCTAAAGTGTTCTGGGTGGTGTCTAGGGTGTTGCTATGTGGCTGCTAAGTAAACAGAAGCTGACATTAATACTGATCAAGAGATTAATTGCATGGAATAATAAATCTAATTAAATAAATATATATAAAAAATAAATAAAATCAACAAAAATATAATATAATATAATATAATATAATATAATATAATATAATATAATATAATATAATATAATATAATATAATATAATATAATATAATATAATATAATATAATATAATATAATATAATATAATATAATATAATAAGCTTTACAGTATTTTACTCTATGATATTCTGGTTTATTCCAATATGTTAGGTATTTAAAAAATAGAAAGAAAATAATAAATCGCTTAGAAAAGTAATAGCATCTCTTCAAAACAAACCGCATTTTCACAAATGGTGTAGGTTTAACATTGAGCAACAAAATCCATATTCTGTTCAAATCCATAACACTATGTATGAGCAATAGCAATAGTGCTGCTTATGTTAGCAATCACCACTAAAAATCTGTGCTTATAGGTTACATAAAACGGCTTCGGTGCTGAAGTCATTTAGCAAAGTCAATGCTCGGTTGTTCTTAAAGGTGGCTCTAACTCGTGTTATCATCACAGTGTAAGATGAGGATTAGTGTGGTCCACTTCTCCTCTAACAGGTTTTCTCAGTATAAAGCATTCAGATGGAAACAGGCTGCAAAGAAAGGGGTGATGTGTGAGGGAAAGAGATGTTTGACAGAATCTAATAAAGCCAGCCAGCAGAACTGTTCAACTCTACAGCTGCAGCTACAGTAATTACAAAACACTGCACCTGACAATCAGACTCTCTCTCTCTCACTATTTCCTTCCCTTTCTCACTCTCACTCTTTTTGCAGAGCTGCCGTAAAATCCAGAGTGAAGAGAAAATGCCACAGAGGTCAAGGTGTGTAATGAAGCATTCTGATAGTGTGAATGGTTATTAAGTGCTGGGAGAACACACTCAGTTTCCCCAGTTTGGCCTCTACGGGAGGGAAAAAAAGCCCACTTCTATGGCAGAGGCAGGAAAGTGTGCAAACTGAAGGTCATTCGGTGGCTCAGGAACAAGTCTCTGGAAATTGAGTTTGATGTAGTTGTTAACTGACTGTTGGTAGAGGCTGTTGATAAAGTTTTTTCGTGGATTTATTCTTTTATATAAAAAGATGTTTATGATTGTTAACAGAGTGCTGGTAGATGCTGGTTAAAAAAAGTTTTAAAGGGGTCATGAATCGATCAACTTTTCCTTGAGCTTTTGATATATAAGAGGTCATTGTACTATAAGAATATCTTGTAAGTTTCAGAACTGAAAACTTCCTTGTTAGTCTAATAAAAGCTTTTATTGACAGCAGACCCAGCGAACGACTGATCCCGGAATGTGCCCATCATAGATAGGTGAAACGAAGCCTGCACAGAACAAATCGACGCAACGTTAGCCCCGCCCACTGACGTGTTAGTGAGAGGAGGAGAGAAGAGTGATACAGGACTAAACATAACATTACCTTTCAAAGGATCCTAATGCTAGGAATATAGTTATTTGTTTTCAACAATGTGAATGTTTCACTGTGGATTATTTGGTAAATCAATCGCATTTTGGCACAGGCTTTGCAGACAAACTTTTGCGAAAGTACACTAATGCAACAACATGTTAATTCTAATGCCTGATCTGATGTAATGATTCATGTACAGTCAGATGTTGGTAAATCAAAACAGTGACTAAACAATCAACTTCACATTGTTTCTCTTAGTAGGATGAAAATAATCTGTTATTTAAATGGTGATAAAATAATATATAAATTATATATATAACGCTCCCTTTACAATCGCTGGAGCTGTCAATCAAACAGCGTGAGTTTATCAGTGACTGAGTTCTGAACTTGCGCCTGTTTTATTCAATGAATCTCTTAGTTACATCCAGTTTGCACTGTTAGTTATGATGAAAGCATTCGTTAGTGTGCAGAAATTGAGTTGCGCTTTCATGCGCTCAACAACATGTCTGTGATTGGCTACAATGTTCGTTACAGCAACCTTTCATGCCACGATCTAAATACAATACCATAAATGTAAGTGTAATCAAAGACTATAGAATAACACAAGACGTGTCACTCGTATTGTTTTGAATGGGAAAAAGTGAAACGCGCAATATGGCGGAATAAGTCCCGCCTTCTAAATAAGTAGCAATCGCAGATTAGTAAAGTCATCGCATCACTGCAGCGGCCATTAGAAGCACCGGTTTCTATAGAAACAGTCAGACGCGCACCTCCGAAATGAGGCACAGGAGACGCACATTTACGCCTGCGCATGCGCATTAGCTTGATCCAGCCTAGAAAATACAGTTTTTTTGTCATGATTCAAGCGTTTAGAAACTAAATTTATGAGCCGGTTGTTGTTAGATTTCATTGGTGATTTCAAATACGAAATTTAATCGTAAGGTTGGCGAACAGTTTTGGAGAATTTGACGTTTCCCCATTCAAAGAGATATGAGCTGCATGATGCCCAGGATGCCCGAGAGGCGTTTCAAAGATGGCCACCGAGTGAAAGGACTTTGGTGTAGTGCTATAATCAACACTTATCACGATTAGTTAACCTTGAGAGCTGTAATAGTAAAAACATGCTAAAGCTTTCGAGAGAGTAATACTTGGCTATTTCAAATGGAAAGATGTTAGCCAATCACAGCAGTGGGCGTTTACACTTAAGTCTCAGAGCAGACACGCCCCATAAAACAGAGCATTCAAATAAGAGGGCTAAAATCAGGGTAGGAAAAATGCCTTTTATTTCTAAATTATGACAATTTTCGATGTAAAAAGCATACTAACATTATAAGTGCATCCCAGGAAACATTATAAAACAATAAAACAATGGAGTTGACCACTTTAAAGTTTTTTTTTTTTCAAATGCACAGAAATACTAATCAAATAATACAGAAAAAAATTTTATCAGTCCTTACAAATAGTCAAATGACGGTCTTAAAGATTGGTTTTGTATAAAAAAAATAAAAATAAAAAACCCTCAGACTATTAACAACTTCATCAGTCTTTACCAACAGTCAGGTAACAATCAGATCCATTCTAGAATGCGCACACATAATGCACTTGTTTGTTTATTTTTAACATGGATGTTTACGATGCTCCAATTAGCGAGCTACGGCCCGCCTCATCGATGGCAACCTTGCCAACCAGATGTGCATTCGCTCAAATACGCGCAGATAACGCAAGTGCACAAGCGAACGAGTCCGATCCAATCGTCGCACTTCACAGCAATTTGTCACAGGCTCCAAGAGCTCTTTCCAAGTTGCGTTCATGAATTAAAAGACTCCTGAGTGAATGTCACATGTGTAGAAGGGGGAGCAGATGCGACAGATGGGCTCCAAGAGTCTCTCTCTCTCAGCCTGCTCTCAAAAGCCACAGTAAAATATTGAGCCATTAGGGCCTTTTGTCAGAGAGAATCAGGTGTGATGGGGTGGGGGGGGATTGAGAAAGCAGAGGATTGAAGCTCGACTCCTGAACTCAAAGGCACAAAAGGCACAACTGCCAAAAATCCTGCTCGTGCACATACAAACACACAGACGGCAGCTGTAGGGAAAACTCAGATACAAGTCACTCACTCGCTCACTCCCTCCCTCCCCGACTTATTCTCACTCTCTCGTGCTTTTCTCTCTCTTGCTCTCTCAAATCCTTCACTCCAAACAAGCTATGCTTTTACACGGTGCATTGTGTTTAATGTTCCAAACACCAAATCTGAGAGGCTTGAACGCCGTCTCTGAAATCTCTCCCATGGCATGCATAAATTCCCACTAAATTAGAATATAAAAGACGTGCAGAATGAAATCTATTTGCCACAGAGCATGTATATGTATTTTGTGCTTCTGAAAGGTCACATTCAGGCATTCCAGCAACATGCAATTATTCACTCCCTAACAGGATAGAGGGCCGTAGTTTTATTGTTTAGCCGCTCAATATTTTGGCCTGTGTCTTATTTTTTCGGCAGTATTTAACAACATTATTTTGAGACAAAAGTTCAGAGTATAAATACAGTCAAAGGACTGTATATCATACAAATGCAGCAAATAATACTGCAGTGATTTGCAAAAATAAATGTCAAATCCAAAAACAAATAAATAAAAAGCATTCGATTAAAACAGACGAGTTAGCAGTAAAACCAGCAATAATGCATGCGAATGTACCCAAGCATGCATTGTTATGCTCACAGTAGCACCATTCTATTATGAACATGTCATGTGCTATCAAGGTGACTAAGACAAAGATTTCAAACTAAACTGTTTCCATAGCACCCCAAAATGCTAGAAAACATTAAAACGGTTTTAAAAAGCCAACAATCGAAGTAATTTGCAGCATGCAGGCTTTAAAAGAAAGAGTCACATTGTTCTCTTCTTTCTAAACAAAGTTTAGGAGCATAAAACTGAAAAAAGATGGATAGAGCATGTGGGTGAGGAAGAGAAAGATGGAGGAAGATATGAAATGAAAGGTCATGGGGAAGCAGGACAGCAGCAGAGAGCAAGCTTGTTATCCGTTTCAGGGGTAGAGAGGGCTTGGCTGAGCAAAGCTCAAGGGAGCAAGGTCAGTCCTCCAGTAAAAGGGAGAAAATGAAAGTCAGAAAGTTCTGCTGTAGCTGTAAAAAGCACATTATTTGATGTGTGTCAAATTTAGACCAGGTCAAAAATACCAATACAAACTCTGCCCTATGCAAATACTCGCTGATCCTGCTGCACAGTCTGATGAAACTAATCATTTTTTAGAATTGTCAAAAACAAACTTTGACTTGCATTCTCTACTTTCACAGTGTAAATATAGGGATGCACAATACAAATAGATACAGATAAACCAATCGTTATTTTCATTAAATTTTTCATAGAATTTTTCATACAATTATGCACATTATTTTGTCTTTACTATTTTTAATATATTTAAAACAAAACAACAAGTGAATTTAGGCATCACAACATTATGTAGAGTATGAAAATGGATATACATTTCGAGATTTTCGAGTGTAAATTTGTTAGCGTTTTTAAAGATGAACTAAGTATTAGGGTTGGGCGATGTCCCCTAAATTGGCAGTTGACGATGTTTACAGTATAACATCGTGATGGACGATGATATCGTCGTAGTACTATAATTTTTCGTTATTATATAATTATTATTCATTATTTTACTTTATTTATCCCTTTGACACGTACGATCACACCGGTGTGATAAGAATGTTCAGTGCAGTGCATCATGTGATCAATTGCCAAAATTCAAATGTGCGTGTGCACTTTGGCTGGCGCTAAACCAGAGATGGACATGCTCAGCACTTTTCATATATCACAAATATGCAGTGTTTTCAACCGCATAATGTTTATTTTAGGTTTCGGATGTGAATCCAACAGAACCTGGGGCACAAACTAACATGGCGACGCCCATAACGTGTATAGCTCAACTAACGCAATCATTATAAAGTTGTTTAAACAGCAAAACACATCCACTTTCACATATTTGACAATCGGAATATCAGATATTTAATGTTATAGTCAACAAATTAGTGAATATTTTGAATAAAAAAGGAAAACTGAAATAAAAGCAGATCATCAGTCATACAGCGCTGCGGTGTGTGACATGACAAGCAATGACGCGTCACCATGGAAACCATAAATCGATACGTTCTAAATAACGGTCACCTTGAAAAACTCAGGCTGGGGGGTCAGCCAGAATATTTTAAACTTACGTGCGAAAGGGTTATTTTATTTCCCAACTAATGACTTCCCAACTAATGACTCACGATGGTATCGTCCATCGGCACAACCCTACTAAGTATGCATTTCGTCTAAATAAAAAAAAGAATAAATATACACTGTTAAATATTCAATGCTAACAGATATGGATAAATGAAAATACAAATAGGGATACCATATCAGTATTGGCTGATATATGTTCATTTTTAATGCTATCGTTATCGCCCCAATAAGAAAATTTGACCGATATATTAAAACCGTCAAATAATGGATTATTTCCTTCAGCTGAGACATTTCAGATGCGCACTGCTCTCCATGATGGTTTTGAATTGCTTGAAATGACTAGAGTCACTTCAAAAAGTAAAATACAGTTAAGTGAAACGTGCAGCGGCATATAGGCTACACAAATTTATAATGAGAACATTATAATTGTGTGCTTGGGACATGGCTTTTAATGGTGAAACTTTTGTCTTTGTAATCACCATTTCAAAAATTATATAAAAATTTTTATTTATCGGACAATCTATCAGTTATCGGCTTTCAAATATAAAGAATTATTGGTTATGGACAACATTTTCATATCGGTGCATCCCTTAAAAAAAAAAAAATAAAAAAAAATAATAATAATCTATTGGCCAATAACTAATATAGCATATATCATGCATTTGGAATTGATTGCCATGTCTAGTGACAGTTTTCCTCATTGAACCTATGATGCATATCACAAAATACCAATCCAATCAGTAAAGCTTCTTTAAAACGATGTGTATTGTAACAAGAGCTACACACAAGTAAACAAGTACATATCAAAGATAGTGACTTATATGACACCAGATTGTCACAATTTAATCAAATCCAAACAGATTGGAACAGCTATGATGGGACAACAACAAATGGACCTAAAACATTTAGATGACACACAGCTCATATTTGCATCTCTGTGAGTGCTGAAGATGTAAGAAAGTCATGAAAAGCGTGATTGTCACACTCATTTATAACTGAACTGTGTGTCGAAGTAACCATATTTAGCAGTCTAAAACAGGACTGACAACTGTATTCTGTGTAAATGCAGCCATTAATGGAATAGAAACAAGGAACATCAATGACAAAGTAGTAAGAAAAAACATCACCAATGTGTTTGGCGTATTGTAATTTGCTCATGTCTTGTAGAAAGGGCGACTTCACAAAGCTGGTAAAATCCCCTTCATTCACACTCATTCTGTTGTTATTGCCATCCGTCTGCTTCTTCATAAACAAAAGGATTGGCAGTCTGTGCCAACCATAGGACACCTGGCACCCTGAAAAATGCGTCCATCAGTACTGGCGGATTGGGAAAGAAAGCGGAAAGCATCACATCATGGTCTAAAATCCTACTCACTCCTGATACAAAATAATTAGCAGAGATGACACCTCCGCCCTAAGCGCAAGACTTCGAGCCACCAGGGTGCAGGAGATTGCGAAAGACTTAAAAGAGCTCCCTTTGACACCCAGGGTGGTGCGGTCAGCCTGTTTGGACCACTGCGACAGATCAAACAGAGGAGGAGGTGGGGTGAAAGTCACTTTTTCGACAGCTTTCTTCTTGCAGTTGCGCTTTCTATTTATCGTATCGGAACACGGCATGCATCTCTGCTTGATTCTCTGCAGCGTGTGATAATTTTAATTAAGTCTGGACCCCTAAACTGAAGTCAGTTGGCCTTTCTTCTCCTGACGAGTCACGCTGTGAGTGATTTAGTCTTCGTTTGGGTGCCCTTAACGTTGGCACTTCAAACAGACATGTGCCATGCAGTTTGCTAGTTTTAATCTATGCTAGTTGTGTTTACTGCTTTACAATTAATTTTATTTTTGTCTGTTTTCCTCTTTCAACAACACCAAAGAAATGGTGGTCGAAATGCGATGGATCGCAAGCCAGAGTCAAACTTAACCACTACGCCTCAGCTCCGACATTAAATTAGCAATTCGTCCCCCAAACACCCTGAAAAGCATGTTTTGAAGAAACTCGCAATATGTGGCCACTCAAAGGAAGTGCAGGAAGGCCAGACCTTCAGGACAATTTGAAAACACTCTGGGGTCTCTGAGCGGTCTCGACAGCATTTCGTCAGAAAAGCAGATTGAACATCTGCGCGTGTGGCTGCTGTTTGGACGCTGGGGAAGCAGTGTGTTGTCATTAAGGCGGGTGATGGGGGCACCGGGCCCAGACCCCTTCCTCGCCAGCGCCCGGCCCACCCTCCCACCAGCTGTTTGGAAGGATGGATGACAACCACCTGCTGTGGAGGGAAATTAGAGCGCTTGTACTCGTCTTCTTTTTAATCATCTGAAACATTCACTCCCTCATTGTGAAGTTCGGCTCCTGAGGCAACGGCACCAGCAGGCCGGTCGACTCCTCATCGACATCGGGATGAAACTGACAAGCTGTCTTTTCCAAAGAGTCCCTGCGACATTTCAAACCGCCACTTCCCCCCACGGCGCTAATAAAGACTGTCGGGAGGACTTGAAATACACAGAAAAACTTATTCGCAGACAGTGAAAACAATTACAAAATCTATCTCTCCTTTAATCCATTTCAAGGTGACATTTAATGCCAAGTTATTCTTGTTGGAAACCTTCAGGGGACGATAAATCAGTCAGCAAAATATAATTCATTTTAATGGATTGCGAGTGTTTTTATTTTCATAAGTCAAATCTAAAAAGGATCACTGCCTGGGAAGGAAGCCAGCGTAGGGGAGGAGGGCAGCGGGTGCTCGGGCTCCGTGCTGGAGCGGCTTGCCTAAGGAAGTATCATTTCCTGAAGTCTGGTATATGTATCTGTCATTGCAAATGTGTTTGTCATTAAAATACAGAGGGATATGCCCAAACTCGCTCTGCCGCATGTGTTATGTCTATCCAATTAGAATCTGACAAAAAAGCTTTATTTATGATTCAGAGGCATAGAGACTTACTCATTGCTGAAGGTAAATTTGCTTGTTTAACTAAATATACAAAACATACTCATTACTTTGGCACAAAAGCTATACATTTCTCCACTATTTCATTTCCGTTCCTCCTGTCTCGGATGAAACTTCATGCATTTCGTGAGGGGCTACTCAACCTTGGCCTCTCGCTACACTACTCCGCAGGATCCATCTCCAGTGACAATAAGCCTACAACCCCCACGATGCATATTCAGCCTTACTGTGCTCTCCAATGACGTATTGTGCCCGACCCGGGCCCATGGAGTGGGGCAGCGTGAGAGTTTGTTAAAAAACAAAAACAAAGAAAACAGGCAGGTAATGCAATGGCATTTGAGTTAATTAGCGCTGCAGCCTGGAGAGTCCTTCACCGCTTCCTTGCTTGCTCGCTTCAAACAGCACAAACAGTCATGAAGAGCTCGCTAACATGCACATGTGTGCCAGCATGCGCCGAATATATTTATCAATCCAATCTGCTTCATCCATTTATCCTTCTCGCCTCCGCCGCCTCTATCTTTGCATCTACAGAAGCAACACAGCAGAACCCCACAGTTGTTGACACTCATCTGAGAGGACATGCCCTTTAAAAGAGGCTGAGTCTCTGAGCAAATTCAGTCTAATTATATGCGGATGAGGCCTTTTCTTCCATCTTATGTGTCTCTTTTTCTATCTCTCCCTCACACCATGTTGGCACTGGTCCACTAGAGCCCCTTCGCAGCTCTAGCGTATGTTATACAGCCATTCATCGCAGTGTAAGCCCGATAATCATACTGTATATGATGCCCAATACCTTTGAGGCTTCATTAAAGCTTTGCATCAAGCTGCGGGGAGAGAAAAAAACAAAACAAGCTGTACCTTCTACTGAGCATAAGGTGGAAGGAGAGAGGGGGACAGAAACAAGGCCATTTAAAGCTTTCAAAGCATTTTGAGTGGGAGAGGTAGTTATCCCAATGGGACATTGTTTTATGTGCTTTTTTCCATGTTACTCGTGCACGGCATGTAACAGCGTGTTAGCGTTCAGATGGCCCTGCGCCAAATAAGCACCCATGCTGTCAGCCCAATCAGATTTTGGAGGGACGCTGAGGAGAGACAACTCTAGTTATAATTTCTCTCTCATCGCTGCGTCTTTCTCTCGAGCTCACACTGACTGTTTTCACGCTGAGCATTTAAATGTTCTCGTTTCTTCGCATCCGCCTCTTTGAGCTGATGAGAGAAGTACGAGCGTATCAATCTTCTCCGCCGAAGGAGAAATAAAAAAAAAATAATCACCAAAAAGCGCCTCTCAAAAAAGTTCACAACGGACCACGGTCTGAATTACGCTGCGATAATCCTGTTTTCCAACTGTCACATTTGAGAGTGAAAGGAAGCTGTCACTCAAGGCTTGCTTTTGCTTCCATGCTCCTGGACAGCTTTGTGGAATATCAGCCTGGTGCAGACTTCCTGTGAGCTCACAGCGCAACGGGACACAGAGGTGCCTCTCTCTCCAAGAGCCGGCCTGGCAGGTGGAGGCTTATTTGAGGCCACATCTTGGAAGCTTGAAGATCACAGAAGCCCCCCTGAGTCAAAAGTTATTACCACTCCAAGGCTATCTCCACAGGTGAACGGGTGGTGCCAGTAGGGGGATTGGAAATGTCATGGTCTCTATAGAAATGGGTCCCTTTTTTCCCGGTTAAATCCTAATAGAGCACCGAGCTGATTTAATTGGTGCACTCTATGCCTAGGGAGTGGTGGAAAAGATCGCAATCGGCCGGTGCAGCTTCAGGCACAGTGGGACCGGCCAAAGCTGATCTGATAGTGCCACTCAATGCAGAAGGTTGAGCTGGAGCCAAAGCAGATCTTTTGACCCAAAAATAAAAAAGAACTTAGAAATGTGGACAATCTCAGAGAAGCATTTTACCTGGAACATTTTACCTGTTCGTTCGGCTCCTGTCTTTCACTTCAACCTAAAATAGCCTGCGGTTTGAGGCTTACTATCTGTCAGAGATTTGCTCATGTTAGAAGGGCCTGAAAATCCTCCTCAATCACAGTCAATCTTCTTAAAACGGCTGGTCCTTTTAAACAAATGTGATCAGCCCCAGAGGCGCATCCATCCACACATGACCCAGTGACTCAGTTCAAAGGCAATCAAGGCAATCCATTCTTACAAAGAGACCTGTTTGAAGATTTATTTGGATAACACAAGCACAGGTGGACAACGGGTTAAAAGCAAGTCAGAGAACACACAAGTGGATTATATGCATATGTGCAAGTTTATATGCATAAATGAAAGACCTTCCTATAATTGAACATTATAATCAAAACTAAAAAGGACAATGTGTTAATAGTATACCGCTATTTGCAAACATCAAGTTTAAATGCATCTTAACCAAAACTCATACATTAATTAAATATAGCTTATCCCCAATGTAAAAGAACAACAAAGCTCAAATTTGCACTTAAATATTTAACAAACATCTGTTACAGACAATCTAAATCCATAAAACACACTTTCGTTTTCAGATTCAAAAATAAAGCCAGCCCACATGATGCAGCATGGTGTCGCCTCAGCTCTGACGACAACTACAAGACCTTGATTCCAGCTTTCATGCCCTCTAAATCATCTTAGAGCACAGGGACTTTGACGAGGAAAAAGCAATTAACAGAAAGTGATTAGAGTGATTAAGTTAGCCAAATGTGGTCAAGCTCTTTCCATTGGATGACATGATTTAAAGACATCCAGGTAAATAATGCTATAAAAGAAAAAAAAAATAGCCTTCTGATGGGTGTAAGGTAAAAGCACAGGGGCATTCTGGTGCATACAAGGCAGCTAAACTAAGGCCAATCCATCACCGCAAGGTTATAAATGATGTACTCTGGGGAGGTCCTGAACAACAAGATGTACTGCTGAACTACAGACTTAAGGAGACGAGAAAGAAAAGAGTGGAATCAAAATGGAAATCATTGCCAAGAAGCAGTTTAACTTCCAATTCTCATGTGGGCGTTTTAAAATCATCCCCCCTCGACTCCTGGAAATACAGCCAATACTTAGAGCAAACAAAGGTCAGGGAGAGTGTTAAATCATTTGTCTCATTTTTCTTTCAAACAGTCGCGCTAAGCTAGATCTCGCTGCCTGCGCTTTAGAGCCTGTAACCGTGAGCAAGTCTCTGGGTTGAAAGCTTCTGAGCCGCTCCGACAACTGAGGGGAAACCTTCTGGGTACCCTGTGTTTTATTTTTCCTTCAGCAAAATGTTTTAAAGATCATTTACACATCAACTGCTACAAGACAGGTCCCCAGCGCATTCTGCCATGAAAGAAGAAACATTAAGCTTTTATTACATACAAATGCGTACCACGGCATTCATGCACAATTAGAACACCCAAAATGTTGGGGATGTTGACAAAGTTTGACTGGTTAGCAGGCAGATGCTGCAATTCCATCATTCTGCTGGAAAAATGCCTCCAAGTCAATATTAAGGACAATAACTGCCACTAAACCTCTTGAGACGCACTGTCCCAACCTCAGGCTTGATGTCACTTTGTTTACCATGGTAAACATTTCCTACTAGAGAGACTACCGTCCAAAAATATTAAGAATGTTAACAAATTATACATCTTTTGAAACTTCTAAGGGTTTAGTTTAAAAAAAAAACTAAACTGTTTACAAGCAACAGAAACTTTCTTATTATTATAATAGATTTTTTTTTTTTTTTTTTCCCTTTTCCCAGTGACTAGATTTTTGGAGGGCTCTAAACAATTCTTTACATTATCTGCTGGCTTTGATGTCACAGCTCAGGAAAGTCGCTACCACTTGCGTGTCAGCTGAGCAACCACCATTGATATTAATGGAAATGCTCACACACAGCTCTCTCCAAGTATTATAGACTTCCTTGGAGAGGGAGTGAGCACACTTTGGACATTTTGGATGTGTGTCCAGCCAAGAAAAACAATGGAGGAAAAAAAAAAGAAATTTTAAAAAGGACAGAGATCAATCTCAAGGTGCGTGAGAGCATACAGAGGCGGAAAGAGAGTAAGGTCTGGGCCGGCGACCTCAGCCCTGCCCAAAATCAATTGTGTTTTCAATCTTCACAAGAAGATTTGGTTTCACTGGTTAACACAAGTGCTGTGAAAGCCATTTTGAGACCTTGTTAAAGACTCCGTAGCGAAACAAATACAGGTGTGGGCTCGGATTGCTGAGGATGAGCGGAGGGAGGGAGACGGGAGGACAGGAGCAGAGGAAGGGAGGAGTCTAGAGAGAGCGCATCATCTTAAAACTAATCCCAACCAGTTCAAAAGCTGCTTTTTTCCTTACCTTCCCTTTTCATCCCTCACTAGCTTCTCATTTGTTTTCTCCCTTCACTCCAGAGGGCACTGGAGAGTGGGGAGCCCGTGATTGAGTATTTCAGCCGCCCTTAAGAATTTCTACCTTTTGTTAGTGACTTCCCACTTGTGCAAGGCCACTGATGTGTGGAGAACATTTAAGGGCTACGGGCTCCATAGAAGTCCGTGGGGATTTACTGCTAACCCTCGCAGTGAATAGAGGACACTTCCCTGGCCTCACTTATGGAGGAAGGCAGTCCAAAGGGCCTTTTGATAAGAAATAACACATCTCTGCCCAGACAATGAAGTTCCTGCTAAGACATTAAGAGAAAATAAACCATGAAATGCTCACAAAGCTGAAGCTGCACACTATGAAAACACTCCAAACTAAATTTAGGAAATGGAAATTCACAGAACACAACCGTTACATATAGCATAAGCAACGGTGTGGTATTTAATCTTATCCCTGTTTTCAAACAGTCCATAGAGGTTTTTGCTAATCTTTATTATTTGCTTTTGCACAGTCACTTTAACCGATCCAATTCAGTTATATAGCACTTTTAACAATTGAGTTTGTCTTAAAGCAGCTTTACAAAGCGTCAGGCCTAAACCCTAACATGATCAAGCTGAAGGCCTGGGGTGAGAAAAAACACCCAAAGTGTAAAGGAACTAACCTTGGGAGGAAGACTAAGGCAACTTTGGATGGCCGCCATTACTCTCACTACTGAAACACTGTCATGTTCCCACAGTCTCACAGTGTACACGAGGAAAATGTGTCTGAAATAAACTCTTCACACCAAATCCACAAACACCTCTCGTTAAACAAGCTTATCAAATCAGACTTTAAGGGCTCAGTGATGCAGCAAGGCTTGCAAATAGAGCAGTGCACTGTTTTTATTACCCGAGCCTGAGGTAAATCGAATGCCATTATTAAATGTTAGCGGTTCACCAGGTATGCTAAATTAACTAACAGTGAGTGCTCGGGATGCAGTCATTACAGGCAGCCCACTGTCCTCACTGAATATTGAAGCTGAGAGAAAGAGAAAACTCTAATATTTCATAATGGCAACATGACGATACACAGTATGCCACCAAACCCGTGATCACGGTTTTGTTTGTCCAGCATTCAACATGGGCAGGTCAGTGAGTCATGAGTCAAAACCACCACAGAGAAAATGAAACTTGCTCAATGACAAAAATAAAGATCAGGACGCTCTCTGGAGAAAATTATGGTTTGTGAAGAATGACCAGTGGTTTATTTATACAAATCAATTAGATGATTTTTGGTTGGAGTTCTCAAAATTAACCTTATTCACTTTCTAAATAAATGTCCCTGGTCTTATTTCAAGTAATGTATTAATGTATGTTATGCTGAAGAAGAAAAAAAAAAAAATGTTCAAATCAAAATGTAAATTTCTCTGCTTGGGAAACAACATTTCCTTTCTGCTGATGTAACCCAAGGCCATGTGGGCTTTGAAAAATAATATTAACCAATAATATCATACACCTACAATATTTTCCTATTCACTATGAAATGTGTCAGAAGATGAATATATTGCAAATGCTTATACTAGACTGAACATAAGCGATTTATTTAAAGGGTTAGTTGACCCAAAAATTACCCTCATTTCGTTCCAAACCTATAAGACTTTGTCATCTTCAGAACACAAATGAAGATCTTTTTGATTAAATCTTTTCTGTCCCTCCCTGCAACTGGAACTTTGACGCTTCAAAAAGTTCATAAATAGATCGTAAAACTTTTCTCAAGAGACTCGATCACTTTTTATGATGAACAGATATAATTTAGGCTTTTATTCACATACAAACATTGATCAGCAAACAAACAGAAGCTCAACAGAACCTGAATGAACCTGAACAAACCTCTTGAAGAAGTTCAAACATGCTGCATAATACACAAGAATGAACCTGGTTTCCGTACACGTTAAGCACCTTGAGCTTCCATTTACCACAACTGATGTGTGAGTTGATGAATGTTTATATGTGAATAAAAGGCCAAATTCAATCTGTTGATCACATAAAGTGATCAGGTCTCTTCAGAAAATTTGGACTTAACCGCTCAATTCATATGGATTAGTTTTACGATCTCTTTATGAACTTTTGAAGCGTCAAAGCTTCATTTGCGAAGGCTGTCAATGGAGGGACAGAAAGCTCTCAGATTTCATCTTCACCTGTGTTTTGAAGATGAACAAAAGTCTTACAGGTTTGTAGGGGTAATTAGTGACAGAATTTTCCCTTTAATAAATAGAAATTAATAAAATGATTTTTTTTTACTAATTATATAATTACATTAAATATAGTATAATATACAAAATATTAATTATAATTATTTAATAATACAAACAATTGAATAATATAAAAATATCAAAATATTTAGACATTTCTTTTTAAATTGTATATTGTATATTATCCATGCTTCCAATTACTAACTGTATATGTGGACTGCAGGAGGTTAAAGTTTTGGCCCTGAAATGGTAGAAGTTGGCTCCCACCCAGGCCGATATGGGAATCAGGACAGAGGAGGCATAAAGGCCTGATTGTGGCAGAGCACTGGCTTGGAAACAACTCTCAGGCCTAATGAAACTAAATCCTGGCCACAACAGCACAGCGAACACTAAAGTGAGAGAGGTAGAGAGAGAGAGAGAGAGAGAGAGAGAGTAAGGGAGGTTGGTAATGAAGTAAACAAGAGTTGTTTCAACTTAGCAGAATAAGTGTACTTTGTTTGGAGATCTACTCCAAGCCGATTACAATAAACCTATGACTAAGCATAAGCCATCCTATGTAATTAGGGCACATGAAGGTTTATGAAGGGAGCGAGGCGGCCTTTTACGTTCTCATCACGACGAATGTGCAAAATATCTTGGCGAGGTTTTAAATCAAACCATGCCAAGTCTGTTTTCTTAACACAAAATCTTTCAGAGGAAACAACTGAAATTATTTAGGCATGCCTTCCTCTAAAAGTAAAAAAAATAAAAGCAACATGCCGCATTAGCACGAAATGACTGTATGCTAATGAAAAGTGGATCTAACTCAAAGAGTCTTTGTGGAAAGGCTTTTAAAATCTTAATTCTGCAGTGTTGTGCAATAAATGCCCCTTAGTGCTGCTTAAATGTGTGTGTGCACCAGTGTGTAAGCTGTCATAGCACAGAAAAAGTGCTCAGGAAGAACACAGCTTCTAAGGAGACAGATCCTGTGACCCTGCTGCCCCATGCCACCTGCTCTCCTCCCAGGATCCTCATTCTCTCACTACCTACTGCTCGCCAGGAGACACTGTTAATTGGCCTACACACACACCCCTATGCACACACACAAACCTCCGGGTATCAGCTCAACTGACACCACAGTGTGGCAAAATCTCCAGGTGGGCGGACTTGCAGAGTCATCAAGAGTTTGCAGCAAATGAGCATCCAACCTTCCAACAACTCACTTTGAAGGCTCATTTCGCCTTTACTCACAAGTGCGTATCCAACGGACGGTCAATTTGTAATTTTCTTGTCTTCGGAGACAGACACTTCATTAGACAGTGCATTTACTTCGTAACTTATAAACAACGAGACACTGAGGTCTTTAGTGTTATTGGATCACGCTGCCCATTCAAAATAACGAGCTTTACGTAAGGACGCAGACAAGTATGCTTCAATAAACCAGGCTGTGGTAAGACTAATATAGTCTTGTGACCTAAGAAGCTACAAATCCTCTGCCGTTCCTTTAATCACAATGATTTAGCGGTTGTCTACTGCCAGCTCTGGCGCTGCTGAAAACACCCCCAGGGCAAGAAATACAGCACAGGGCAAATAAAACATCTGCATAATTGAGCCCTTCAATCAAGTCAAGTGCGTGTTAGGTCCACTCAGACACAGCTGATTACAAACAAATGGAGCTAGGTATTTATACAGAGTCTGAAATAGAGAGAAACAGCGAACTTACTCAAAGTCATATCATACAGCAAGTAGAAAAGTTTACCTGGACCACAAAAAGATACAGGTTAACTATCAATAATCTGCATGCTGTATACCAGGCTTGCAAAAACATGTAAAGGTAGGACTGGGTAAAAACACTGATTTTCAAATTCTGTATTTGAACAATCCTGATACTGATTCATAAAACATCGATCTTTAACTCTATGCCTATTCTCAGTTTATACATTAAAATGACAAATGACTCTTATGAGCCAGTTCTTTGTAGTGATTCAAAACATACAGAATTGTACACAAAAGCAAAAATGTCCCAATGCATATTATTATTATAATTTGATTCATTTAAGTGAATCAAAACCACACTGAATGAACAGTGTAGCTTGATTTCCTAAACAAAAGGCTCTTACAATTCAGTTCTTTTAGTGATTCAAAACTATACAGCACAAAATTGTAGCTTGATTGATTCCTTAAACGGATGACTCAGTTCTATGTAATGAATCAGAAACATACAATCTACGTACAACATTGTAGCTCGATTCCCAAAACAAATGACTCAGTTACCGGTTTGAATCAGTCTGAAACACTGTATATACATTAATAGAAGAGGGATATTTTATTTCCATTTATAAGAATGTGTTAGCAAAATGAACATTATAACTGAATCAAATCAAAATTATTCAAAAACGGAAATGAATCAAAGAGAATCGAAAGCTTGTGAATCTGTATCATACCCAACCCAAAAGTCAGGGCCGAGCACACCATTTGTTTGAGTAAATGTTCAGACCAACTCAGCAATGTTGGTCTAAAAAGACTTTTCAGGTAAGTCCACCTACTGGTGGCTAGCTACTGTAATTGTCCTTGCACAATAATCTCGGATAGGATAAGTATTTTAACATGGAAAAGATTATACAGCAGCTTTAAGCAAAAGGTCTTGGCTACTTCAGCCAGTGGCGACAGAGACCAGGCGAATACTGGTCTTTCATCTCTAAATGGCCACATCTCAAACGGCCTGTTTGAAAGTCTTCACATGAAAGAGTTCGTTGAGGGACAGCATTTCTCATCATACGCAAACATCTCTCCATGAAATTAGCCAAAGGGAAAAAGAAAAATGAGATCTTACCTTGCCAAACTGTTCAAAATACTGCTTCACATCTTCAACTACTGTGTTAGCTGATAATCCGCCTACAAATATTTTCTTTGTTCTTGTGACCATCTGGAAGAGAAGAGAAGAAGACAAGAGATTAGGCCCATGTGAAAGCACTTCAGAGGACTTCAAACGCACAGGAGACAAAGACGAAGTTCAGAACTGGAAAAGAGGGAATTGGGAGATGACCGGTTGTGGGTTTTCTGTCCCACAGGGAGATTGAAGAGGAGGTACTGTGTGATTTGTTGAGTTGTGAGAGTGTGCTTGGGGACCAGATAACACCTAGCTTGCAGTGCCCGACGTTGCTTGCTATACCTGTCCTTTCTCTCTCAGCATTTCAGACTTGACACTTTTTGGTTTCACACTAACAGAAACACCTGAGCTGTGAATGGTGTTTTTCTTGAGTTGCGAAGACCCAACACGCAATGCCCCAGTCCATTTAAGAAAATTGGAACAGGAAAGTTTCAGAGGACAGTTCGCAGGAAAACCACGTAGCGCAAGCTGCTCGAATAGACCTTCAAAAACACTCTAATTGAGTTACAAACAAAAGGTGTCGGAAAGTTAGAAGTCTTTGAGCCAGGCGGGATCTCAAACCAGTGAGAACAGACAGTAGTAGAGGTCGCAATCGTGAAACAAGGCCCATTTTTCAAAACACAATTAACTCTCCCTGCTGGAGAGATATATGGAGCGCAGAGACCCGACTTCTCTTCATGCAGCAACGTTAATTGTGCTGAGAGCTGGTGCACTGAGATCAAATAGCCCACCTATCATATAGGGCAATGATAACGGCTAACAAGAGAGCTCCTCAGGCAATGTTAAGCCCTTTTTGAAGTTAACAAAGAGAAGAAACTTGTCAAATTCCCGCTTATGTTAGACCCGTGTGGATTTCTATTAAATGTGTGCTTATTGTCAGAGCTGTGATGCAGCAGGTGAAACTTTTATGCCGCTCATGTGGGAGACACAGATTCAAATCTGACCTATGTTGCGCCCCCCCCAAAAAAAAAAAAAAAAAAAAGTTGGTTTTTAGCTCAACCAAGTTGGAGGTTGGAAAATGTGGATTTGACCTGGAAGACAATTATTTTGAATATGTTTGGTAACTATTCTGAAGTAAATCGAGAATGCCAATTCAATCATTGTTTTTATTTATTTATTTATTTATTTATTTTGGAAGGGGGGGGGGGGGGAAGAATTGCAATTTGAATTTCAAACTGAAATTCATATGAATGTATATAATTTACAATAAATTTATGCAATAAGCGGTTTTTACCTAGAAATGGAAAACTTGCCAAGACAAACTCTAATTGTTAATGCGACTGCTGAAAGTTTAAAACTAAGTCTAATCAAAGTATTATAGGTCTTACAGGTACACATTTAAAGAGATGGATAGGTAGATACAGTATTCAGAGAGAAAGATGGGTGGATGGGTATAGAAGGATATACAGATGGATGGGTATGGAAGGACAGAGGGGTGGATGTATGTATGGATGGATGGATGGATGCTCCTTACTACCTTGTTCTATAGATAAATTAACTTGTTCCTATTCTCTCTCCCCTGATTTCCTGTCCCTTCTTATTGTCTTGGTCTATAAAAATGGCCAAAAAAGGGGCACTTATTGACAATGAGAGAAAATAAGCTTCATTTGTGCAATCCAGCAGTATTTCCCAGAGTGGAGTAGACAGCGAAAGAATTAAGCAACCCGGAGCATTTATTTCGACTTCATTCACATCCATCATACACAATCTTGGCAACAGACACACTCAGCCCTCATCTTAGCTGGCTGTTTCCCAAACCTTCTCGAAAGCACTTTCACTCTCATCTGCACCCCACCATGGTTAATCTGTCTGTCTTTTCCCCTGTCGTTTTGTGCAGGCCCGAGCCGCCCAACATGTCAGTGGAGAGTTAAGTTTTTAGTGGCATCTTTATGTCCTCTGACAGCACCAGCTCCTGGCTGATGGGATTCCTCAGGCCCTGGAACAACGCAATTACTCTGTCCATTTCTCTCCATGGTGACAAGAGACAACAGCAGGCCTTTGCTCTGTCTGTGCTACCTCTCTCGCACACCTCTCTTGGGATGCGACGAGCAGATATGCCTCACAAACACGTTGTGCTGCTGACGCCTCTAGCTCGGCTAACGCATTAGCATTCAAAGTGCCAACTTAGATGCAATAATGACCAAGACGATGACAGGAAGCATGTCCATTGGACTGTTTTGATTCCTTTGCAAATAGAGTGGTTTTGTGACCCTGAAGGCCTGCAAGAAATTATCATTAAAAACAGACAACAGACTACCAAACGCACAATTTGATTAGCCTCCACTTAGATAAGAAAAGCAGATAGCTTGCCAGACAACCCTTTATTATGGGGCTTATCCTGAGCATCTCTGGTTTTTCCTTATTTTTCTTTGCAATTTTGACATGCCAGATTTCCAAAATCACAGTTCTGTTATTAAGACATTTGTGGGAATAATGTGCGAGTCATGAGGGAGAGGTACCAAGGTAACCTCAAGAGGTGTCGGGTACAAATAGCTAAGGATTGTCCTAAATCATCCTGAATCACGTGTTCCAGCGAGAGGAACGTGCCCCCAACTTTGCTTACTGCTGAGGGATTCGCAGCTTTAACTTTCACACCTCCTTCCGCAGCCTCTAATTATCCATGCAAATTTGAAATCACTCTTTGTCAAGCATTATGGGGAAGCCTTTAACAGTTGAAATGGGAAAAGATGTTAAATGGTTAAAAAAATGTAATGAGGTGAAAGTAAATTCTAAGGAAAAGACAGAAAGCCATGGACCTTGTGAAGGGACAGAGAAACGTCTGGCGAAGTGATGACATATCAGGGAAACTTTTGCTATCGCAAGACCTTAAAAATTCAGCCGTGAAAATCTATGAATATGAAAGAGCACGTCTCGCAGGAGAGCCGAGATATAAGAATGCAGCGGCGCTAGGTGTGATAGAGTATATGCAGTGTGTTTAGAGATACTGCACGTATAAATTTATGCAGAGCAGCTGAGTTTGTTGCTCTTAGTCGTCTGCTGATGTTGCTGTTTCAGCCCCTGTCATCTTCCACCAACATTGCTTGATGCGACTCGGCATGCCTAGAGAACATTTCTTGCCTTCCTCTAGTGAGGGGGAATGTCAGCTGCCAGAATGTTTCTAGATGCAAGTCGTGCTGCAGGTTTCTTCCAGTGCTGAAACAAGTGCAGGCGATTAGAGGTGATGACTACACAAGCCTCTTTTAGATGTGTGCAGGCTAATGCGCTCACAGTATGATCAGAAATGTCAGTATCTTTGAGACATGGAATAAAACTGCTGTTAATACAGAAAAAAAATAATAATAAGCCTGTCGATTTAAAAGGGTTACGAATTGAGAAATCAAATGTTTCTATCTTTTGACAAATTAGGGGTCATTCAAAAATGCTGGGTTAAAAAAACCCAAGCTGGGTAAAATATGGACAAACCCAGCAGGTTGGGTTAAAAGGCACCTATTATGCCGTCTTTCACATGATGTAATATAAGTCTCTGGTCTGGTCAAGTTTCAGATTAAAATACCCCACAAATTTGCCCCTATTTGGGGGTAAGCAAAAACATGCCTTTTACTATATTAATATATTGCTGGCTAAAAAAATAAATCCAAAATTGGTTGAAAAAAATGGCTGGGTGAAAACAACCCAATCCCTGGCTTTGTCCATATTTAACCCAGCAGTTTTTAGAGTGTTGTACTATAAAAAATATCCTCAAAGTTTCAGAACTCAAAACTTCCTTGTTATTCCAAAAACAACTTTTATTGAAACCAAGCTCAGAAAACAACTTGTTTCTTGGATTTTGACACATTACTATGTCGTAATGCGATGAAAAATGCGATGAAAAACTTCTACATCATTGCCTCTTTAGCCCTGCCCACCAGTTTGCTCATGTAATTTCGTAGTAAATACAAGACAGACGCAAACACAGGATTACTCCAGCAACAAAACCATAGAGATGCCTCTGAGGATTACAAGACCTTTTGAAGTGCCAAGTTGTGGAAAAGCTCAGTCTTTGCATTGCCATAATGATCCTAACATTAAGAAAGCGTGGATAAACTTTATTTTTTAAGAAGTTCCAGTCAGATCGCATCAGTACATTCTAAAAAAATCTTATTTTTTCTACCCAAGTCCTGAGTTGAGCCTTTAGGGTCTTTTTTTTTTTTTACCCGCCATTTCGGTGGAAACAGGACAACAGAGACTGGTCGATTATACTTGAATTTCTTCTAAATGTTTAATTTTTACTTCTAATATTTGTTTAACGAGCTTAAATGTAGGCAATATGTATTAAAATGATATAAAATATGCTATACAGAATATGTTCTATAATAAAAGAATTATCATGCAAACCAGTGGTTGTGTGGAGTATTTAAAAAAAAAAAAAAAAAAGTATAAATGATTTAAGTTGACTTGTAAACATTAATTCATGTATGAAGTAAAAGAGAAAATAAGCTAGTATTATAGTAAAAATTAATCAACCCATTATGCTGGGTTAAATAAACAACCCAATTTGCTGGGTAAAATTAATCCAACATGTGTTCTTTCCTATATTTATCCAGCCCTTAGGTTGAAAACTACCCAAATTTGGTTGTTTTTAACCCAGTGTAAAGGTGCGATCACACTGCACTTTTCGTTCCATTGACTTCCATTCAAACACATGCGAATTCATCATACCGGAAATGCAAGCAAAATTTTGCATTTAGCTGCGTTCCAAAGTTCAAGTTTGGTGAACTCTCACCTGCAAATGCGCATCAAGAGAAGAAGTGCGACCAGTAGGAGATCGATTCGTCACGGCATGACCTCTTGGCTGAATTAAAAGAAAGATATTTTTGCAGTAAAGTCGATTAGGTTCTGTATTTTTACATTTTGAATGTATTACTTTAAGTTATGTGTTGAATTCATGTTTCTAAAAAAGACGCTGTAGACCGTGACGTCATATCACGTACGTTACAGCATCCAAAGAAATTTTGCACATTCAAAGTCTAGTGTGACCGTGGGTTTGCATTATTTTACTGCAGATTCATTTTAAGACATATTAACACTTCAATGATTTTGTCTGACACAATGTAATATATATATGAATTCTTCATATGGGGTATTTTCTCAGGAAATCCAAAATGCATGTGATGATTAATTTTACTGATTATAAAGCAAAAAAATAATTTACATATTTTACATATTTAATTGGATTAAAAATCTGCAGCCAAATAAAACAAATAATGCTTTATTGTATTTGTATTAATAAAAAGAAAAAGTTGCACCTTGTTTTGTTACACTTTGCCATGGGAAAGCTAATTTGAATTTAAAAATGTAACTTAAAGTTAAATTTGCCATGGCAATAAAAAAAAAATCATATTCAAGGACAATGAGGCAGAATTTGCTGATTTTTAAAAGACCAAGACTATCAGGAAGGCTTCAATTTGGACTCAAAATCAGAAAGACACAATTTTATGTGCTGCACAAAGAGTGAAACTGCGAGGCAAATTAGAATTTTTCTAATGTCTTATAATACACAGTAAAAAGGAAAATGTTTTTCTTCCAGAAGAAGAGTCTCTCACTCTCAGCTGAAGATGAGAGGGAGAATGCAGGAGGTAGTAGTGACAGCAAAGTTCACCATTTATCTGCGGCGAAATAAAATGGATCGAGACGTATCCTGCAGCCTAAATTGGAGGAATGTGATAGGAGTGACAATTTAATATTGCATCTACTCTCCTTTGGGCACAAATGGATCTAATTAAGATCTTTCATTAGATGCGGCGCAGCCAAACCCTCCCTGAAAACATGGATCCTTATCAGAGCGCAGGACAATCGCAGGGATACAGACATACCAAATCAAGTTATATTCCGACAGAGGAGGGGGACGAGGGGGAGAGAGCTGTTTGACAGATGACTTGATGGGGGGTATGTAGAGTTCAACAAAGAACAGAGACGGAGTAATGGGGGATAGATGATCATGCTCCTCAAAACACCTGTCACATTTCCTGTGGAGAGTTCCCCTTCCCAGAATTCTCCTCTTTCGAACCGAGCGGTCTGCAGAGAGGCCCGTGCTGAGTTTTTATTTGTTTACTCTGGGTCTCTGATGAAGTGTGTAGTGGCCTCTTGCTGTTGATTGCGGTTGACTAACATTGGTCCTCACTCACAATAAGCCCATAAGCCTCAGCCAAACGATGCTCTTGTGTTATGACGAGGAGTCTTTTTTTAATCAGTCCTCTTTGCCTAGCTGGATGTCCCCTGATTAGAGTGAGATAATGAGACCCCCCTCCTCATCCTCCTCCTTCCCAGGCATCTTCATCATCTCAAATCACATATTCATCACTGATTGCCATCTCCTTGTCCTTCCACCGAATCATACACTAACTTGCAGGATGCGAAACCGGTCAAAAACAGTGACAACTAGGCGGGTCGCGTTAAATGTGAGGTGTCGGCACTTCCTTGACTGACAGAATCCAGTGCACTTGCCACATTCTATTCTGCTGCATCTAAATTTAGGCCGCCAAGCTCCAATTTGTACACAATTTTGCAGTGTGGAATTTTAATGTCGACATTCAAATGTACTGGGCCAAACAGCTCCTGCCTCTGCGCCTGCAACCCTGATTGACAGGCGAGGCAGCGGCTTGACCAAAAGCTGAGAATAACTGATTAGTAACACCGGCAAAAACTGTGGATGCAAAGCCCCCCACCCCCAACCCACACTCCCTGCCCCAAAACCCATCTGACAAGATTTATTTGATGCAGTTTCAAACACTCTTATTTACTTTCTATGAGTGTATCAAGGGCATAAATAAGAGATTTATCTACTGTATATTTCTATATATCACTCAAAAACGCATACAGGAAACACAAAATTATTTTCAAATTAGTGGTGCTTGTTACTGTAAGAATCACTAGTACTGCTGTGCATATGTGGGATCTGATATTTGATCAAACCTCTAACCTGGGTTGAGCGATATACTGGTAGAAATTTGTCATCCGGAACAGATTTTGGACTATCATCTCTATGGCAGTTACGCTCATGTGACGTTGCTGTGCTGCGCAGTCACGAAAGCTTACCGTTTGCATGAGTTTTTAAGCATTGCGGTTAAAAAACAAGTGGTTTTAAACCATTGAAGCACAATTAGCAGCAAAACTCATTTCAGTATGCGCACGCTCCAAGTTTCTCAGCGCTCAGAGATGCGCGGCATGAAGCCGTTGCTCATAGAGTGTGTGAGGACTGAACGGAGTGCTTTTTGCCAACTAATTGGGCTTGAATGATTAAATACACATTTGTGTCAAAGTGACCATGTATTTGCAAGTAAACAGAGCCATTTATGTCTTAAGTGAAGGTACAGTTAAGAAAGAAAAGGCATGAGTATAATGAATTGGTGCAGTTGGTCTTAAAGGGACAGCATTCACATTTACTTGCTGTCATTATCAGTGCTTATCAAACAAAAGAGAAAATCTCTCACTGCTTGCTTTTGTAACTTTAATAAGAATTAATATAGGTTTAATTTACACAGTAAAGTCTATGCATTGTTTTTTTTTTTATTATACATTTGATTACTTTATACATTTTATGTAGTATTTCTAGTGCTTGAAGATTTTCAGGTAGGTCTATTTCAATTGTGTCTTTGTTCTATTGTAGTTTGTTTTCTTTGCTCTTTCTTTATCACTGTTTACTTGTCTTCAGTAAGCTTGAGAGTTTTTTAGGCCAGTATATAAAATGAAAAATGTTGACATCATAAAAACCTTATTTAAAGCAAAACTACGTATATCATGATATATCGTTATAAAATTACTTATATCGTGATATAAGATTTTGGTCATATCGCCCACCCCTACTCTAACCTTAAAGAGAAAGAAGTTAATAAAAAATAAAAGTGTCATCATTTATTACACTTCAAGTTGTTCCAAAATGACAACAAACAAAAAAAATGGCTAAAGATTACATATAACAATTATTAGTATTTTAAAAAATAACAGTGAGTGTTAGATGATGACAAAGGTAATATAAATGTAGAAATTAGCATTCACTGTTAAATATCAGATATCAACCAGTAAATACATTTTTTTAAAAGTCTTTAAAAAAATGGTGCAAATATAATTTGCTTCCCTTACATGTTTGAAAAATGCTGTTAGACCAGGCTTACAATTTTTGACTGGTGTTTGATAAAATAAGTAAAAAAGCAAAAAGTAATATATTCAGAAAACTGCAGTGATCATAGTACAAACTGTACATACATAGCCTTCAAAAATAAGTGCTTTTCCATTATATTCTAGTTAAATACCATTTAAAAGCTTTGACAAATAGAGTCTAGAATAAGAGATAAAAGAACATAAGACCTATTTGAAAAATGAAATCATTTCATTATAAGTATAAAAAAGAAAGTGCAGATCTTTGGACAGGGACGATTGGAAGTTCGTCTCCAGGGTAAAACTGGTCCAATCCGATCTCTAGTGTATATTTATAGGGACCTAATTGATAACCAAAATGCCATTACACTGAGTAGATGAGTGGGGTAAAGATGCTTACTGCAAATGGCAGGTGACAGCCCAAAGCGGGGCTCCTTCAAGCTTACAGCAAGCAGTCTCCACACTGACAGCAGGTTGGCTGCCAAAGACTGAGCAAGAGGCCTTTTGCTGACCCCTGAGGGCACATAAATGAGTCTCTGGCTCTCTCAATGGAAGATCCCTCCCAAGCCACTTAGTGAAGCCCAAGGCAGTTCAAGCACAAGCATCAGACTAGGGCTGAATGGGATTAAGACCAGTAGGTTTGTCACTCGTCATTCTGTCTGGGGCAATTTAGGATCCGCAGGCCAAAATTATGATCATTAATATTAATGGTAGCCTAATCAATTAGCTGAAGAATAATATTTGTCATTTTTACAAAACTGCATGAAGCACAGTCTGAAAACCTAGACTACAGGGGCTTTGAAATTTCTTTAAATAAAAAATAAAAATCACACAAGACAGTTCAAGCCAATCCAAACCTTGAGGTTGTAAAGGTTGTGCTGACTCTGAAAGTCTTAGACTATCTACGGAAGCGGCATGAAAAATCAAGAGATATCTGCGAGTACCTTGGTGAAATCCTCCTATTCTAAACTGCTGAGCTGACACACTAAAGAGCTCTTTATATTTGAATTTCATAACACTGTGGGGGAAAGTGGGAAACTACTGCCCCTTATGACTGCTTTAAGCATTCATTAAATTCAATATTGATTTTAGCATCCAAATTGGTTATTCCCAGGGTCTTTCATGAATCATCACAGCAATTTTGGAGCACGTGAGGTACTGTAGCTTTAAGAGTGACCAGCAGGAGCACTCTAAATCCTCAGCCACTGATGTCACAATGCTACAAAATACCCAGGTCATCTGACTGCAGCCTTGCCAAAGCTGGCTCATGTGAACTGTGGGAACGCTGGTGACCAGGTCAGAGGCACATAACGGTCTCATGACAATTGATATTAATCAATATCTATACTACCCCTCTAATGGAGATCAAGACCTGTAAAAGCATGCTAAACCACTGTGAAAACCCAACACACAACCATATTCCAGAAAAATATCAAAGGTCATTCAGGGTCACTCACCAATGTGCCCTTAATGAAAGAAATTAATCCAAAGGTGCTTAAAAAAAAAAAAAAAAAAAAAAAAAAAAAATTTTAAATGGTTGCTACAGTATATGAAGGGGCAACATTTAAATATCTAATTGGGATGGGGGAAATATTTTTTATTTTTATTTTTAAATCTTTGAGTATTTTTGTACCTGCATCAGCAAATTATTCACAGAAATTTTAAGCAAAGGAGTTTAAGTTTGCTTGTTAGTTGTTTATTTACTAATTTACTTAATGTTATTATCACTGGAAATGACACACACAAAATGGGAATCACTGTCCGTCATTTTGCGAGCAACTGATGATAAAGAAAAACGCCACGTCACAATACTGAAAATATTTCCATTTTAAACCATGAAGGCGAGCCAGTGGATATCACACAAGCAAAGTGCAAACTTTGAGTGAGAGCTATGTGAGAGTTAAGTGAGAAGTCTAAAATGCCAGTCAATTCTTCACTACAGAAACTGAAAGCATCTGACGCTGCATTAACGGTGCATATTCTCTTAGAGATTAATCTAATTTATTTTCTCTTCTAATAAATTTATCTTGTGGCCCATGAAAAACTGAGTATTTTCATTAAATTATTATTATTTAATATGCCCTGTGTGCCCGTCTGCTATGCCACTGTGAAGGGCTAAACGGCATCCACCAGGCACGGCATCAAAGTGATTAACTGTTTTATCCAAATTTACATGAATGTCCAAGAGTCTCACATGTTGAGGCCTCAAGCCTAAAGTATACTTCGGCCGTCCTGAGAAGAACATCCACACCCCTGTCTGCGTACAGCCCAATTTTTGTGTATAACAGCGCATGTGCGAGTGACTGAGCGCTTGAAAACAGAGACCACTAGAGTATACTTTGACAAGCTAGTGAGCTCAATTGTGCGGAATGCGGAAAATGAAGTATACCAGGACCTTGACTGCTCCAAATTGTAGCGGAGCTGACGGCTCACATCGGAAAACTCCATAACTACAATAAAAACTCCAACGTCGCACATGGCTATACGGTTGCTAAGTTGTTCTGGGAATTATTAAGCTTGTTGCTATGCGGTTGCTAGAGGATTGCTAAATGATTGCTAAATTAGCCAATTCAAAACAGCCCACCTCATTGTCTATAGGTTTCTTGAGTCCTTCAGAGTCTATATTGAGCATAATATACACTACTGTTCAAAAGTTAGGAGTCGGTATGATTTTTTTATGTTTTTGATAGAAGTCTCTTATAAAAGGATGCATTTATTTATCAAAATACAGTAAAAACATTAGCATTGTGAAATATAAATATTCCATTTTAAAATGACTTTTCTATTGTAATATATTTCATTTTCAGTATCATTACTCCAGTCTTCAGTGTCACATGATCCTTCAGAAATCATTCTAATATGCTGGTTTGTGAAACTGTTGTGCTGCTTAATATTTTTTTTTTTTTTTTGAAAATCTTTGATAAATAGAAAATTCAAAAGAACAACATTTATTTGAAAGAGAAAGCTTTTATTTAGATTATAAATGTTTCACTGTCACTTCTGAGCAATTGAATGCATCCTTGCTGAATAAAAGCATTAATTTAAAAGTTATATTTCTAAAAAGCCTCTTTATTCAGCAGGCCAGTTTATAAATCTTGAGCTTGTGTATCATATTTTACCCAAGGATGGCTGTTTTTTGGTGCTAACCTCCGCAGCGTGCCTTTGTAATTTCAAACTGCACTAACACCAATATTCCTCAATGACAAACTGTAGCAATACCCCCTCCATGGCTTTATCTTAATGATCTGATGTGCTTTACACTCAAACCCAGAGTCGATAGATTATTGTACAGTTATGAAGATAGATCGCGGCCGCTCATAGCTCCTTATAGGACCCAGGAGATGGCTAGGCTGATACACCTCCTGGTCTCCGTTCAAACGAACTCACGCTGAATATCAATGAGCTTTCAGCCTTGATAAACAGTCTGCAGAATGGAAAAATATTTTCACATTAAGGATGGAGGGGTGAAAGAAGAAATGAGAGAAAAAATTGAGCGCTTGCTCCTCAAAGCGATTCTGAAAAATTAATATGCTAATTATGTGCTTGCTTGGGGCGAAATCTTCGAAACTTTAGCAAGGGAGTTATAAGCACTTAACAAATTACTTACACTATTATGCTGGAAGCTGTATACATTTTTAAAGCGACTGTACGTTTTCCTTTCCTTTCAGTTTTCACAATAGATCTGGCTTTTTTCCCCAGACATTTTCTCCCAAGCTGCCATTTAGGAGTATAAAACGATATCAGACTTTTATGTCCTTCTCTGAAATATTAAGTATAGCGCAAGCTGAGGAATTTATCAGCACGCCACATCGTTTGGAGGCAGGCCTTCAGCAATCCTTTCTACTTCTGAAATGTCTGAACTCATAGTGAAATAATCTCCACAAGGCAAGGCAGAGCTTCACATCAGTTTAATCTGTTCAGGAAAAAGAGAAGAGTTAACAAACACCATCAGCATCCATCCTACGGGCCTAAAGTGAACTTTCAATTCACAGAAGCCACTTCCCACTTCTACGTGCTTTGTGGCATGCCGAATGCGATTGTTTGCACTCGCTTTGCACGTGTGTGTTTAGGCATCTTGTCGAAGATGTCGGCGCAAATGCAGACCAAACAAGCACAGGACTATCTGAAGTCAAGATCGACTTCAATGTTCTCCAGCACTTTGATGTGGGAAATCCCATTTATGACCTTTACTATACAGATCACCTCTGATTTTTGTTTAGAAGAATTTAAAGTGACAGTACACAAAAAAAAAAAAAAAAAGTCTTTATTTACTCACCCTCATATCCTTGCAAACCGGCATTAAATTTTTTTGCTTACATTGAGCACAATGGAGAATCGTAAATGTAAATTATTATTCAAAAATCCACCATAGTTCTCAAACACGGTGTGCAAAGATGTACGACGCCAGGAGATATATTTATATAAGGCGTGTAGCAGTACAAGTATTCGGCCCGAACTGTCGCGGTATGGACGTCACGGTTTGGTGCATGCAGTCACATGACAAATACAGTCAGTCACAGGCGATCCATACTCCAATCCAGAAGGAGGCGTCAGCAGTCATGCAACACTGTTTGCTACCAGTAAGAAGCGCAGAAGAAGAAGAGACAATCGATCGATATGTTTACATGTATTCTCTCTCAACCACTGTTTCAACTGCAGAAAAGATATCAATAAAAAAGCTTGAGAATAATAATTAATGTAGCATTACATTTACCTCAGGTATTAAGGCCACGTTAACACTAGTGCGTTTTTGTTTTAAAACAGCGTTTTGAAATGAAAACGATCCTCGTCTACACCGTCGTTTCCATGGCGTTTCAGAAACAATCAACGTCTACATGACCGAAAACACGTCACATGACCGTTCATGCACACTGGGCAATCGTGTACAAGTGTAAACAGTTGCCTCTTAGGAGTGTAGGTTGCTGCAGTATTAATAAAAAAAAAATGCAGATTTTAACTGCACAATGGCTGCTAAAAATGACAACAAAGCCAGAAAAAAATTGCAGTTCATTCTCTGTGTTATTGTTTACACGGTCGTCAAGGATACACAGAGCGAATGTGGGCAGCCATGCCATCAGTTTCTGTTTTGGTCCATTTATAATGAAACGCAACCCGACGCTTTTTTTAAACTAAAACGGGCTCTGCAGCGAGTGTCGAAAATGCCGGAGTAGTGTAAATGACACTATATTTTATGCACTATATTAACCTATTCACTATATTTATTTAACCTGTTAATAATGATCATTTAATGCATGTTTACATAAATGTCATGAAAACAAGTTATGACAGTCACTTTGTAAATGATATTTCAAAAATGAATTGGGGCAGAAAATTAACTTTATAATTAGATTTGAGTGTTGATAATTTTATCTAAAAATAAACAGCAACTATATTTAATAATTTGGGCTCTGTTGTTAATTGTAACCTTTAATATTATAGTAATGTGCAGGTAAGGGCTCTCTATATAGTTTACAGCATTAGATTAGATTTTTTTTATCTTTAAGAAAATTTTAATTATAATTGAATTTATTTAAACAGAGACATTTGTAAAAAAAAAAAAAAAAAAAAAAAGGTTTTATAATTAAAAAAAGCAATTTTATGTTTAGTTTTCTCCCCACTTCTTTACCGAACCATCATGTTTGTGTACCATTACACCCCTAATTTATATATATTTATACAACAGTTACTTCTGGTCCTCGAATCTAGAATATATATTCTGTGTGAGAAAATGTGTATAAAAACATCAATACTCCATTTTCTTTCTAATGTGCTCAAACACGGAGGATAAAGCTATAATCATGAACACATACAAACATAGATAAAATTGGTTTGAAAGAAAACAATCTTGTTCCCCAATAAACGAGTGAATTGCACATAAAGTGTCTGTTTGGCTGGCTCTGGGTAATTAGGGCCCAGCTGGCCTGCGGAAATCATGGACTGACGCAAAGCAAAGGTGGTGGACAGGCCAGACATGGCTCAGATATCATCCAGCAACAGACATCAAGCCCTGTTCTTCCTCTCCCACTACAGTCTCATGAATGGCATACTGAACACAGCCTCAGAGTCGAATCGTGGCCCAGATAACAACCTCTGGAGCGCCATCTGAGGAATGGAACATGAGCCAGCTCTGACTAGGAACAGACATACTGAATAGATATGTTTTTACTCCTTATTCCAAGATGTCATCTCCTTAAGAGAAGATCATCCAAATGGGGATTTGACATGAGGGTATTCATATGCGTCATCATGGAGACACAACCAATGAGCGCTTGCCCCCGGACCCCCGGTACATAAACATCATGGCAATCTTTCAAAAGCACTCAAATCCCAGAGCTAATGTACACTCCTGAGTTCTAACTACAGTTCTGACACCCTCGGAGCTGTCAGAAAAAATCTGATGGCAGACTCAAGTCAAGATGTTTCTGCAGCCCTTTAGTGGGAGGGCATGGCATACTCACCACCTCCAATGAAGCGCCAGCATACATACAAGCAAAAACACTGCCAATCTCAATAGGGAGTATAACAGCTGTTGTTAATATTAATCATACCACAATATTGACAAGAAAAGCAGAAATATCACACTAATATTAATGTATGTCTTTGTGTTTGTTTACATGCATAATTCACTTTAAAAGGATTACTTCATTTTTCACTTCACTTTTGGAAATACTTGACAAAAGATACCAGTTTTTTTAATATTTATATAAATATACTATAATTCACTTTTTAAATACAGGATTATGCATAAATACAGAAACAGCATGAACATCAAATTTACAGAAATATAGAGTATGACATTTCACTACTAAAAACTAATAAAAAAAAATGTTAGTGTGGCAATAAAAAGGAAAATTTAACTGCACAACTTAAAATGCCATTTTTTAAAATTGTATATATATATAAATAAATAAATATATAACTATATATATAACTATATATATATATATATATATATATATATATATATATATATATATTTTTTTTTTTTTTTTTTTTTTTTTTTTTAATGTTTTATTAATGTAAAAAATGGCATTTATTTATTTTATATATATATATATATATATTTATTTATTTATTTAATTTTTTTGTAAAATACTTAGTGCAATATTTTAAAAATATTTTATTTTTTAACAAATACATAAAAATATATTTAAATTCATAATTATAATTACAGCATCTCAAGCACCTCAAAAATGAAGGTGTGCTTTTAGTCATTTCATTGTGATGACAATAGAGTAACAATTTATTGCGCATGTTTTTCCTTTCCTGTGGAGTACAAGCGGTCAAATTGTCTAGCTGTGAACAACCCTAGACAAAATACTGAACAATTCTACTCCACTTAAGTCCATTAACAAGCAGCAGTCACTAAAACTTCACTAATATGCACCTCAAAAAACAAATTCATTCCATAAAATAAGCTAGTTTTCTATAGGCATCAACTGTGTAGCAGGTCAGATTATACAGACTATCATCCTAGCATCCAGAATCACAGTGCCTTAAGGCAGTGGCACAGCAGCGGATGCAGCATGAGATTGATTGCTCCGGATGAAAGTAAAAGGGATAAGGTGCAGTCAGAGCGGGCGAGATGGCTCCAGGAGAGGGCACTTTCACTTTAATAGGACGATTGATTGATTGATAGTGTCGGGCTCTCCTCTGCCACCTCCTTCAGTGACTTTTCCACAGCGCGTCGATAAACTGTTCCACGCCTGCCACACTGCACTCAGTTGTGATTTTAGCGTTATATAATCCCTATTGATGTACCAGCATTAACCGTTCACATACAATGCATATAAGGCTCGGGCTAGATTAAGGAAGTTACTGGGCATAGCAAGGATTATTGACCCAGTGCAAGACGGAGCGTTGCCATATCCCGCTGGTGGCGGAAATCACTCTTTTCTTATCACTCACTTCTACAGAGTTCATTTGTCGCCGCAGATGAGAATTTGGATTTGAGTGGAGAATCTAGGCGAAAAAAGTATTAATATCACTTTCAAACCGCTGGCCAGTCGTAGTGGAAACTATAGTGATAATCACATGTTGAAATCAAAATGACGTTATTTGAGCGAATAAAGATTGCTGGGGGCTTGCAGATGAGTTTAACCAAAACAGCATTTCCTCTCGCTGTTACTAGGCAGCAAGAGGATAACTGAACCTCAAGTGAGGGATTAACTTGCAATTAGGACGATGGCTCTTATGAGTGACTCTGCCTTGGGAAGGAGGCCGTATTGCTGTCAAGCAATATTCTACACATCTGCCACTGCAGTTCTGAGGCCAGGATCAACATGAAGGGCAAAATGACATTTTCAAAATCTCTAATAAGTAGTCTAAAAGAGGTGCTGTACAGTCAGGACAGTTTTGGGGTAACCAGACCTTGATCAAGCGAATTTCATAGGGGATGGTCATTTAAAATGTAAAACAGCTAGACCGAGTGCAATTGAATTGAACAGAATCAACAGGAAAAACACAATATTTTTATTAGAGGGGAGGGGAACATTGTGAGATACTATAAAAGGGCCAAAGATGTCTTATTGTGTATGTGGGATAAATTTAGGATACATAACTTTTCCAAGAAAGTTTTACCATGCAAACTATAGCTGTTGTTTAGCAAAATGCAATTAAAGTATTTTTAAAAAAAAAGTATTTTATTACATAATATATAATATAAAACAACACACACAGTATTATATAAGATTAGTCTTCAGTAAAGAATAAAATAATACGACTAATAATAAATCAAAGGAATAAATTGATCAACTGTGACAGTTAAGACTTTTATGTGACACTGAAGACTGGAGTAATGATGCTGAAAATTCAGCTTTGCATCACAGGAATCAATTTTAGAAAACTGTTTTTAAACTGTTATTAATATTACAATAATATAAATATAACCATATTAAAGTTTATTGTATTTTTGATCAAATAAATATAGCCTTGGCATGCATAAGAGACTTATTTCATTAAGACAATCTTATATATATGTAATTATATACATTCAAGAACTAGACAAACTAGCTGACATCATAAATCAGCTAGCTGAACATCACTAGGGTTGTCAAACATACCGGTACTACCAGTACCAATCAGTAAAAAATATAAATAAATAAAATAAAACGCTTTTGAGGCATCAAAGGTTTCTATTTATAGCGTGTTTTTACAAGCATTGAGCACTGTAGCCAATCACAATCATATCTGCTGGCCTATCATAGGTGCTACTCAGTAAGTTAGTCTGAATCTGCTTAAGACCACTGAAAACACACAAGGTTTTGTTGAACGTGAGCTGCACACTTGCAAATCCTTTCATTATAACCAACAAAGTGTAAACAAAATGTAAATAAGAGATTCATTGTACAATCAAGACAGCGTTTTTTTATTATAACAGTAGTTTTCACGAGAGTGCAGAGGTCAACGAGTTTGCGCTTAAGAGATTGACAACCTTAGTGATTATAAAGGGAGGGTCTTCTCTTGCTTTGTTAATTACCCATTGACAATTTGAACACAAGTTTAATTTTTCATGCTGCCAAGTACACTGCAAAGTTTCTGGATTGACGATCATATTTTAAATGCGCGATTAAATCAGAAACTGCAATGATTGACAAAACAAGACAACATTTTCTTTGAAGTACTTAATTTAGCAGTTTATTTAGTGATATTGGTAACCATCACCACCTAATCAACACTGCCATATGCATGTGACAATACATAACATTTCCGTCCACAGCAGTTGCTTCCATCACTGTGGGAGGGGGAAAAAAAAAAACTCGGTGACACTTTGTGTCTGGACAGCCATGTTTTTCCAAAGGGCTTAAGTAACCCTGATCAATGGTCGCCCTCTCTGAGTGATTAGTTTAATCCCACCTGTGGTGTTCAAGGACTAAAGCCATCAGAGAAGCATTTTCACTCAAGCTAACCAAAAAAGCCTCCACATATGTTCGACCCGGGTGGTTATTTTCAGCAGAAAGCTTC
Source organism: Chanodichthys erythropterus (assembly GCF_024489055.1). Classification (NCBI taxonomy): domain Eukaryota; kingdom Metazoa; phylum Chordata; class Actinopteri; order Cypriniformes; family Xenocyprididae; genus Chanodichthys; species Chanodichthys erythropterus. The sequence continues at coordinate 21,979,310 of NC_090237.1, forward strand.
TCACACAATCTGCACGACTTAAAACAAAGCCATGGGCTCAATAACAGCAATAACCTTGAGTTGTACACATAATTACGTTTACATCAAAGGTATTTAACAGATACTCTTATCCAGGGCGACTTACAAAAATGTGCTTGAGTTTCACATACAAGACTGTTGTGATCAACAGATGGCAGGAATGCAATTTAAACAGTTAGGAAAAGAAGTACTTCCTGAACAGATACAAAACAAGTGCTGACTAGTGCAAGTAAAGCTAATACAGAATGGCTATTTACAGCTCTATAGTAAGTAAAGAGGTGTTTTTAACAAATCTTTGTACTGAACATGTCTATGTTTTCGCTTATCGACACTAAAGCACTAAAAAGTCGGTTTCAACTCCAGTAATGCGACACAGGTTGAATGGGTTTTAAGAGAAATTCTAGGGTGGGCTGAAATACGCTAGCAGGACTGCTGCAGAGCCTAAAGCACATGTTCACACACACACACACACACACACACACACACAGAGAGAGAGAGCCCTGTTCATCCATGTGTGACCTGCCTCTGCACTGCTGCAGGGGCTGGCTGTGGTGGGAGTGTTTTTCTCGGTTAAAAAAACGCCTCTCTGAGTGCGGTGCTGCTTTTCAGAGGCGAGTCCTCACCTCTCTGAAACACTCCATTACTCTCAGCCAGCCCCGCTCGCACACAGCGACACTCCAGAGCCCCTCGTCTTCGTCAGGCTCTGCCTCTGTGACCCCTGGCCCAGATAGAGCCACTCTGTTGGGCTGTGACATGAGAGGGAACCCACCCCCTCTTTTTTTCCCTCCCGCCATCCTCACCTGCTGAAGTGACGCCATGAGTAAATGAGCTCTTGTACACAAACACAGTCTGCGCTTCACGTTTTACATACAGACTTTTGCTGACAAAACACGTGCCTTGCTGACTAACTAAATGAGAGTGTTTTGCCTCCATCCTAAAATACACCCTTCAATGCTCCATCAAGGCAATGTGGGTTTTGGTAAATAGTCGGTTACAACTAAAGCTATAAACTCTATGCAAATGTGAAGGCTTGGACAATTTAACATGCATTCTTGCATCTCTGTAACAAACCTCAAGTACTTGAGGGGCGAAAGAAAGCGTTTTCACAACTTGTTTGAAAAGTGATTTTTGCAACTCATTTAATTGCGATGCTGCTAAAAAGGCAGAAATTTAATACCTTACCTATTAGGAAACAATATCAAAATGATGGAAAATACTCAATATATGGTATGAGATATTATATAGGCATTATTATTATTATTATTATATTAAACAAAATTATTTATATTTTGAGGTCAATAAATGATGCAGTTGCCAATATTAGATATCAATCTACATTCTGTGAGATTGTTTACAAAAAAGATCCAGATCGCTGTTTTTTTAGTGTCTTTAAACATCATTTTCAATGGATTTTTTTTTTTCAATTTAATTATATTAACAATCTTTCTTTTTATAACAACAGCCCACCCCACAATCCTTTAAAGGGATAGTTTACCCAAAAACGAAAATTATCACATAATTTACTCCTCCTCAAGCAATCCTAGGTGTATATGACCATCTTCTTTCAGACGAACACAATCAGAGATAAATTTAAAAATATCCTGGCTCTTCCAAGCATTATAATGGTATTGAATGGGGGGCCTGTTTTGAAGCCAAAAATTAATGCATCCATTCACCATAAATATAATCCATACGGCTCCAGGGGGTTAATAAAGGCCTTCTGGAGCGAAGCAATGGGTTTCTGTAAGAAAAATATCCATATTTAAAGCTTTAAAATCTAAACTAACTAGCTTCTAAAATAACTAGTATTGTAAGCTTAGACGCCTCTCGTGATTTAAACATATATATTTCTTCTATCGAAATCCTCCGACATTTCTCTTTAACATTTCTCTCCGACATTTCTCATTTTCGACTTCTAATTCGTGACTGGTGTTTTGTTTAGCTCTATCATATGCACTACAGCGTTCGTCATTGCACCATGCGTCGGGTCAGAGTTCACTCTTCCACCACAAATCAATGCGTACAGCCATCTGCTGGAAGCTAGTTATTTTACATATGGATATTTTTCTTACAAAAACCCATCGCTTCATTTCAGAAGGCCTTTATTAACCCCTTGGAGCCCTATGGATATTTTTAAATATATCTCCGATTGTGTTCTTCTGAAAGAAGATATAAACCTAAGGTAGGATGGATTGAGGGATAATTTTCAGTTTTGGGTAACTATTCCTTTAACAAATATATGGCTACTATGATGCATTGGAAAGAAAAAATGATACCTGCCTATGGCCTTTCTTTTAAAAATGTTTAATGGAAAATATAACAAACAGAGAATATTTTTAAATTATCAGACTAATATCAAAACGTTAGCAGCTAGCTATGAACGAGATCAGCTGGTTTCTCTTCAGACAGTCTGTTCTCCCATACCAATGACCTGTAAACCAAACTCACCATAGAAGGACTGTTTATGATCATGCTAACCATTGAGCTTTGCTCAGCTAGCAGCATTCGAGTAAGTTTTGGGCCAGCAGCTCTAACAATGTAGAGGCATAGAGCTGGAAACTAAGTAAACCCCATAATCCTTATATCTACCACCTCAATCAATTAAAATGCTTTATGTGCACATTTGGTACTCTTCTGAGGTGATCAATACGCCTTTAAAGGCATTACAAACATGAAACGCGTCGTATCCCTTTCGCAGCATTTTGATTTGGAGGTTCTGAGAGTTAAAATCCATTCTGCTCAAATTCCCTCACTTCCCCAGAGAAGCGAAAATGCGACGTGCCTCTAATTTAACATCTGTCACACAGTGATATCAGCTGGGGGATAGAGAGAGGGGGGGGGGGGGATGAAAAAATGACTGTGAGAGTTATTTGAACTCAAACAGGCTGGCTGCTCTAATTAATAAAGACTCGCACAACACACAACACGACGGAGCCCGTGATCAGTTTACACAGTAAACAGGCCAGTGGTTCTGCCTTAGCCAGATAAGGCTTGTTCAAACCGATTTTAAGTGCAGTTCTGAGTGGAGCCGCCATCGGCCGCACTTTCTCTCTCATTGCCTTTCCTTCGCTCTAATAGGAGCCATTAACGAGGGGCAAAACCCTTCTCTCACGCACTCGGATAACTGTTCTGTATAATTGAAGCCGCGGAATTGCTCTCCATAACTGGGATTTAAATGGCACGGGTGCAATATTTGGATGAACGATTTGCCGAAGGTTCCCGCTGCTTTCTCAAGCCTCGCCGCCCCTGCGCCATATTTCAATTCCGCTTCGAGCATTCTCATGGAGCAACGTCGACCGTCTGCCCAGGAACACGTGAAGATGTTCTGCAGGAACTGGCTCTGATAAACGTGGCGTTCTCTCGCTGGAGGAAGCGCGGTGGATTCCACCCACCCTCCTCCTCCTCCTCCCTGCGCCCGACTGCCAAAGGCGCAACGGCATCATACTTGAAACACACACACAGATACAAAAGTGTTGCATAAAAAAGCAGCTCTGCCGCCGCATACATCGGGTTCTACTTGAAAAGCCCTCACTCCTTTATCCGGGAGAGCAGCTCCTCTTTTGTTCTGCATAAATGCCAATTACCTAATTCTCTCTAGCATGCAAATCAGATGAAATGAGGGCACGGCAGATTGCCCATGGAGCACGGCACCGTGCCGTTTCCACAGTGACAGGAAGGGTACCTTTTGGGACACTTCTCTACTTAACACTTTAATCAAGCTCCATTTAGAGGCAAAAAATGTAATAGATTTTTTTTACTGTCACTCTCACTCACTCTAGCTCTCTTCAAAGCTCGTGAATAATAACAATCACTTAGCCTCCAGACCGGGTATACTTCAATCGTTGCCAATAGCTTACACTCTGCCATTCCCAAATTTGAGCGCGCTAAATTTTCGCTAACCAAATAGAATTTGCCAGTTCATATTACTGTAATTTCATCACCTTTTCACACAACTGGAAATAACCGGTAATTTCCATTGCCATCCGCTAGTGCCTGTTCTATTAGGCAAACCCTGCAGAGTAAATGGCAAGCGAGCCTTCTACGAACCATTTTCATGTGGATGTACTTCTGTGTGCCGACAGACATGACAAGGGCACAAAGTGTGACATGAGTACAGTATGACAATTATGAAGACTGACATTTTAAAACAGTCTTTTTGGTGCAATATGGCATATGCATTCAGCTGAGAGGAAATGAAAAGTCAAAGACAAGAAAAATGTAAATGGTCCAATCAGGGCTTAACATTGACAATGTTTTGCAGTGGCAAAGCAACCTGAAGGCATTCATTTTCAATAAGTTTGAACAGCATGGACGAAAAACTTTATGCAAATGTGAAGCGACACCAATTGCCAACTACCAGTGGGACTGCAGACAGCGATCAGCTGTGAGATAGACTTAATTTGAGGCATACCAGGTACAGTATATGGCAAATATCCTCAAAGCAAAAAATATCCCAACTAAGGCTGGTAACTTTACAGGAAACCACAGTTGGTAAATCCTTATAATATTACAGGTTAAAATGAATTGATTTGTAAGCTACTTAAATATAAATTACACATAAGGAAGTTTTTATATATTTAACAAAATGTCCTGTTTTAAGCTGTTTTATAGACGCCTTTCCGCAGGTGAAACACTGACTGAGCGATTACATGTGACATAGTACAGATTTTGGTAAGTTGTACTGTATCTTTCAACATACCTTCGGATGTTCATTCATGTTATTTCATGTTGCAACTAGTAAAGCAGAAGAGATGATTGGTTCACGTACGGTCTACTTGAACTAAAGCTCTATAACATGTCATGCCACAGAGCACCAAGAAAGATTGCGGCAGATCAGAGATGTCTATGGGAAAGCAGCACATTTTCAATTATTGCAGCAATTTCACCTCGAACTCCCCACCCCACCACCCCCAGTCCTCCAGAAAAAACTATTCAGATCTACACGATTCACATAAATGACATTTTTCTTCAAAACAGTGAATTTTGCCAAAAAGCGACTAGCCTGCAGGGTAACACTTTAGTATGGGGAACACATATTCACTATTAACAATGCTTTTAGCCTCAATAAACTCCTAATTTACTGCTTAATAGGATGTAGAATAAGTTCATGCAGAATAAGGCATTAATATGTGCTTTATATGTACTAATAAACAGCCAATATTCTAGTAATATGCAAGCTAATAGGTAACTAGTTAAAAGTGAGAATTGTTCACCATATTAAAGTGTTACCATTTACAGGTGTGTATTTCTTATTTTATCTTATTTTACACAATATTAAATAGCAATAAGCAGATATTAACAGACCATCTTTGAACAATGAGATATAACCATGCCCACTTGGGCGAATAACAGCTATAATATTGTGTAAAACAACTACAATTATACTATTATATATCGGTATCATATGGGCCATTGGCCAACCTGCTCTCTTGATATCGCCCCTTAAAAAACCCATATCGACTGCCACATATTGAAAACTGATCTGAAGAGTAATAGCTCAGTGGAGTAAGTCAGTTATAGTGTAGAGTAGATGAGTATACTTTAAAGACTAATGTTGAGTGATGACTAAATGAATTCAAACTGACATTGCTGCAAAAACTGAGTAATTGACAGAAGTGCACTACAAGCACGCCGTTTTAGCTGTCTTACATCTACTACAATGCATTTGATCTGCTTAAACGTATCAAATCTGGGGGTTCCAGCTGAATAAAGCTCCTCCAGCGAATACTACTTGACAGTCCAAAGACCGTACTGGATCTTCTCCTCTGCCACATCCTCATCTATATGGATACACCGGCTCATATCAAACAGATCCACAGTAGGCGCAGACTCAAATCCAACCCAGGCCTATCATAAACAGCTCCGTCAATACAAGCCCTTGGAACTTTCTCCCTCCTGCCCTGGACCTGAAGCCTCCTTTGCGCCGTGAATAACAATGAAGGAGCGCTGATCCGAGCGGGGATGCAGTCTCCACGTTTTTGAAGGCTCCTCTGACATGCACTACACTTCACGGAGCTCTCGGCCCTCCCTCACGGCCACCAGCAAACAGCCGTGTCACAGTCGTCCACTCCGAAGAACGACCTCGCTAATGAGGGGCGAAGGGCATCCGGTTCACCTCTACAGGCCACCACTCGGCCCTGTGAATACTAATCACAGCAACAAAGTGAAGGTTAGACACAGAGATGTAACGGAGTTTGTGGGCGGCGAGCGGAAGGAAGGAAGGAAAGAAAGAAAACAGCTCGACAAATGGACCGCGAAGCTTTCACGGAATAAAGCACTCCCATGTAGGAGTCAATGGAAAAAGACTCCTCTTTTCCAACATACGGCAGTCTTTTGTTATCTTAAAATGTTATTGACACCTCACTTAAGTGGCATCTGGTGGATAAAATGCACAGGCATATTTTGACGAAATAATCCGATATAACTGCTGGCATTCAGCGAGGCACTTGGATAACAGAGAGGGAGGACTGTCATAGTGTGAGAGAAAGTAAAAGCTACAGCAGAACTGATATAATGGATGGCTGCTGCTATATATACTGTATATATACACGAGTTTCCAACAGCTTTTACACCAATTAAAGATGACGTGACTCTGACGGTCTTTAATCTTTTGCTTTCAAGACATTATTGAAAGCTTTCTGTGCAGTGTTGGTAGTGACAAAGTGTTTTTCTGACCGAACGCAGCTGGTATGCAGCGGAAAATTCCACGTGTTCGTTCTGCTTACAACGTTGCGTTGTGCAGGTGCTTTAAGGCGTCATACAAGGTGAATTTACATGGCATTGTGTGTAAATGCACACAAACGCACACCTCGACTTCTCAACAAAATGTTCTACGGGTGCTAGAGGAAATTTCTATATGAATGATTTATTGTGAAAGAAAAAGAGCAATTAATATTCAGCCAAAGAGTTAGTGTTTACGCCCCCTATTTGCTCCAACCTCAAAAAGTCATCCATCAGCAGTACACTTCACATGGAGAGAAGCGGACAGGGAGCAGCTTATTACCACACCGAGAAGACAGAGATAGAAAAAGAGAGCTGGGGGAAAAGAGGGAGAACAGGATTATTGAAGCATACATAGTCTTTTGTAACACTGGACATTAGGTCAGTTGTCAGTTCTACTTAGTTAAAGGTTAGCCTACAAAAACTCTGATCCATTTAGCATTTAGCATCGTCTTTTCCTATATTTTCTGACATTTTAAACAACTTTGGCTTTAATGGTAAGGTGTATACCAATGTTAATACAATAACAGTACAAATTTGTCCTTAGACTGAGAAAATAAAAGAAATCAAAACTGTTTTGTGTCATCTCTAGGCTAAAAAGTAGCGACACATAATGCTACTTGGTGCTACAGCATTTCCTACGCATTTGTGGAGAGCTTTCACATTTCATATCAGAAGTCCAGTTATTCATTTATCAAAAACAACTCGATGTCAGTGAACAAGTAACTACGGACAACCGACAACACTTCTGGTCAAATCTGGTAAGAGTTTGGCTAATTAACATTGCCCGTTAGCTCATGTCAGTAAATGTTGTAACAACACAATCTGGACTGTAACAAGCAAACATAAAGTGCCATTATTGTTATTTAATGCATTTTGATATAGTTCATGTTTACCAGGGCCTCTTCCTTCTTTAGAGGGATCTTCAAGGGGTTAAATGAAATGAAAAGGGTGAAATCATCTTGAAAATGTCCATCCACTGATTTCATTTGCATGTGAAGCATGGAAAAGTTTGGACTGCTGAATTTTCATTAGTCTGTGCCGCATGCAGTGGCCATCAAGGGTGCGTTCGTTATTATTGAGGAGAGAAAGTTTTCCTGTATGCTGAGCGTCTCAGGTCGTCAGGTTAGAAAAGACTTCTCTTCCTCTCTTCATGCCCCACTGCGTTCTACCATGCCAATTGATTTTCCTGTCTCTATACTTGTTCATCCCACTTAAAGCGCTTGTTGCCTATGGTGAATCTGTTGTGGCAAATTGTATCCTACAGTATCTCTCACCTGAAAGACACAGTTCCTGGAGGCAGAGAAAAACCCTTCAATAGACCTACATTATTCTAAGGGCCCTTCAATCTTACCGTTAAAAAAATCTTTACTTGTGTCAGAGGCAATAAAAGACAAGAATAAATATTAAGGATGCGGTTTCAGCTAGACTAGTCATTGGATTGCCTGAAAAACTAGTCGATGAATGTGTCTTTAGCACTGTATTATTCATTAAGAAATAAGATGTACTTGTACATTACAAAACATATAGACTGAATGTAGCGGAATGGGAAACAAATTAAAAATAAATTTAATAAATAATACAGTCATTATGTAATTTAATAAAAAAAAAAACAATAGATAAGCATTACATAAACTTGTTTAGACAACCAGTAAACCATTGTGTCCCATCCCTAGAAATTATGACCACAGCGTTGATTTATACATACAATAAACATGCATAATGCTATAAATATATTTTTAGAACAGCTACAAATTTACCAAAAGAGTCCAAATGGACAACCACATATTTTCTCATTGAGACATCTCTAGGGAAAACTCAATCTCTCTCTCTCTCCCCCCATCTCTCTCTCTTTCTCTCCCTCTCCCCCTCCCCTCTCAGCAGTTGTCTTCCTTGGCAGGATGTCAGCCTGTTTCTGGCTCTGCTGGGGATCTGAACGCAAGGCTTACTAAAGCTCAGCCACATTCTACCGCATGTTTACCACCGCTTACCACGCAGCAGCACAGAAACGCGTCGACACGCCGCACTCGCAGTGCGAAAGTCCAAGCTGACACCGTGCTTCCCGACTACGGCATCTGATGTCAGCCGCGCTCGAACGAGGGGCTAAGTTTAGAAAAACACAGCAGAGGAAGACAGCAGAGGACACATGATTCTAAGCACATTGTCAGAGAACCCCAGAGTGAAAAGGCCATTCTCTCAAATGTCAAGCTTTGGTAATAGGGGAAGAAACATCAGCCTGGGAGGCAGCGGTGTGATGCTAGCTCGTTTTTCCTGTTGGGCTGCACTGCCGTTCTGCCCGGCTCAGCAGAACGGAAGACAATGCAGTTGTAAAGTAATATGTTCGAGAGCTCGGGGTGGACCTGAAGGGCACGGCCAGGTTCTGCTGAAACACAGCCTGTAAATGCATCATTAGTGCTCCCCTAAGAGTGCCTCTCAGGTGGAGGAGTACTGTTTGTCTTTGCGCAAGTTGGCGATTAAAGGCGAAACAGAATCTCTCGCTCGTTTTCTGTCCGTGCTCCAGCAGAGCGAAGGGAGGGGTGCGACGGTTGGCTCGTCTCCCGGCCCTAAACGTTGTAGAAAGCCTTTAAAAGCTCATCAAAAACAACATCCACACAATCACGCAGGAGCGGGGAGCTCGCTTAAAGCGCCGCTCTATTTGTCAAGCTGTTCGCTGAAACATTGTCATTATCTATCGTGTTTAAGGAGCCAACATAAAAACAAATCAAGGTGGACCCCTCCCCACGTACGGATTCATCGGCTGGATTTTTCTCAGCTGTGGCCTGACATCCGAGATGGCGCCTGACCTGTCTGGTCACCTGCACCTGGGCTGAACTGAAGTGACCTGTCCTGTCTAGACCTGAGGGAGGCGGCGAATAGCCATGTTCAGCAACTGCTGCAGGTGCAAAAGGAAAGAGCTTGGCCAGGTCTCCCACACTCCTATTAATACTTTTTCTAACCTCCGCTCAGCAGTCAGGCGCGTCACCTGTCACAGGGAGGGTGAAAATGGAAAAAAAAAAAAATGGAGGGGAGGCCTAGGAGGAGACAATAGCTCAAATGTAATGACAATGAGTTAAAGGAATGCTTATGATGGAAAGGAGGACAACACAAAGAAAAAGATAGACTGAAACAGAGCGAGAGACAAAGGAAGGTGGAGGAGGAGAAAGTAGCCGGGCAGGGCTCCACCTGCACTTCAGCTCATACTGGCCCTATGGGAAGACCTCCCTCACTCCTTATACAGACAAATCTGCCACTCTCCTTCAGACCCACTGCTGCCCTGTGGGCCGTGACAGGGTTATTTTCAGAAGACTGCAGAGCCACAGCTAGCTGCTGTCCAAAGCTTCTGAAAGTCAAAGTGGAATTACTATTGTCACAACTGATGGCTAGTTACCTCTAAGGGTCTTTTTGAACATCATGAAGGCAAGAATCACCGTTAATACAACTTCAATTTAGGGTTAGTGTCTTTCAAAATCTTGATGTCCATGTATTAAACGTCATAATGTAACTCACCACGCATCGATTGTGCTCTGGACAATGGTTATTGATCACTTTGCTTAACAACCAGAGTTTATTCACACAATGGACAACAAAAATGTAATAAAATCAATCAATAAAATTTTATCATGAAAAAAAAAAACTTGTACCTATGGTAAAACACTAGGGCTGTGCTCAGAATATCGATACAGCGATACATCGTCATGAACTCCTGACGATGCGCGTATCTATACAGCAGCTGCGTATCGTGTCTGTCTTGCTTTTAAATCTAGCCAATCACGTGACGTCACGTGCCGCTCTCGAACGGAGAAACATGCGATCTCCAAATCATCGATCAAAGTGTGCTAACGTTTTAGGACAGGTCGATGGTATATAAATCATGGCCGAACGTTAGCGTTTGTCAATCAAGCCAAACCGTCCATTCAGAAACCGAGAAATTTGAAGGCCGATCTCTCAGGTTGAGGCGCGAGCTGGCTTGACTGACGTTTTCGTGAGGATATAGTTTATGGACTGTTTTGATTTCGGTAATTACATTTAGAAAGTTAAAAGCAGTGATGGCATATATAATAGATATATCTGAAAGCAAAACGAAAGTGATATTGGCCTCGTCCAGTGGGGAGGACGCACGAGAGGTGACCTGCGCATTTAATTAGTATGTGTATACTAATACAGTAACAAATGTATTGCTCATGGTTGGTTCATGTTAATACATTATCTGATGTTTAACAAATGAACCTTATTGTTAAGTGTGTATTGTAAACTCATGTAGCGCATATTTTGTAGACCACGTTAATAAAAACGTATGTTGTTCTAGAACATATTTTTAGTTGATATCCAAAAAAATAATTTTTACAGATGAAAAAAACAAAAACAAAACAAAAAAACAAAAAAACAGGCAGTATAGACATTATTATAATATTATAGCCGATATAATTAACTAACTTAGTTTTTTTACAAGTCAACTTACTGTTGCAAGTGAAATTAGTCATTGAGCTTTGTTGATATGCTTCAGTGTCACTATAATTGTCAATTGTTACTGAGGGAGTGACTTTAAAAGCAAGCTTTTAAAATAAGCTTTTTGTGACATTTTTTTATATTTAATTTAAATCATTGTTTTTTTTAATGACAAAAACAAAATATTTTTTTCAGTTATCATGACTGTTATAACACTGGTTATTCAATAAACACATATTACTGTTACTAAACTCTGCTCAAAAGAAATTTAAATTCTAAATTGAACCATATCGTGATACGTATCGTGGCTTTAGTATCGTGATGCGTATCATATCGTGACATTGTTGGTGATACACAGCCCTATAAAACACTATAACAAAAAATGTTTAAGATAAAATTGTCTAAATGCAATAAAAAAAAAAACTGCTACAATACATTTTAAATGCTACAATAAATGTAGACATCCCAATATTATAAAGGCATAAGATGACATTCAACAGTGTTATTAAAGGGTTAGTTCATGAAAATGAAAATAAGATCTTCATTCATCTTCAGAACACAAATTAATATATTTTTGATGAAATCCGGGAGCTGTCCGACTCCTTCATAAAAAGCAATTTAACCACCACTTTCAAGGCCCAGAAAGGTACTAAAGACATCGTTAAAATAGTCCATGTGACTTCTATGAAGCGATGAGAATACCTTTTGTGCGCAAAAAAAAAAACAAAAATAACAACTTTATTCAAAAATATCTTCTCTTCTGTGCCATTGTCCTACGCAGTTGGCATAGTGAACTCAGTGCAGCGCTTCCGTGTTCTAAGTCAAAGCACCGTCTCATTATTGGCCAGCTCCTGCATCAGCATCACACGCATGCGTCGTGCTGCTCACGTGTACAGAATCGGCCAATACTGAGCGGGAGTTCTGACGTAGAACCTGGAAGCGCTGAATGTAAAAAGCGTAGGAGAATGACACAGAAGAGAAGATACTGAATAGTCGTTATTTGTGTTGTTTTTGCACACAAAAAGTATTCTCGTCGCTTCATAAAATTAAAATTGAACCACTGCAGTCATGTCAACTGTTTTAACAATGTCTTTAGTACCTTTCTGGACCTTGAAAGTGTTGATTATATTGCTGTCTATGGAGGGGTTAGAGAGCTCTTGGATTTCATCAAAAATATCTTAATTTGTGTTCCGAAGATGAACGAAGGTCTTGCGTGTTTGGAATGAGTAATTCAAGCATGAGTAATTAATTACTAAAATTTCATTTTTGGGGTGAACTAACCCTTTAAATTATTGTTGTTGTCTTTTGTTTTTTTTGTTTTTTTTAAAGATTAACTTTAATCTTTTAAGATTCATTTAAACCAACATACTGAGCATCCCAAACCTTGACTAACATTCTCTAAGAGGACAGATGACAACTACAAGACACTGCTTCTATCCACAGCAAGTACAGATCCACAACAAATCCAACTGTGAGAATATGAAGTGCATAATTGTTGACTTTCCACTGTAAAGACTGCTTGTTAAAGCACAATATGCTAGGGTGGAGCCAAGGTGCATGTGTGCTGAATCAGCAGATATGGGGGGAGGCGGGCAGAAGTGCTGATTAGTGGGAAAGCCATATGTTCCATTGACAGGTTCCATCACGACAGAAAGCACGGCACCCCTTTGTGAGGGCACGGCCTCCCCTCCGGGTGCCACCCCGCTACCTGGCATCTTTCACAGAGCGGTAAAGACTAGCCAGAGGATTCTGACAGCACAGGACAGATAGTGTTACCTATAGCTGAAGAGAGGAGGGGTGAGAAAGAAGACATGGTGAAAACAACAGAGAGAGAGAAAAGAAAATGGATGGGGTAACAGGGTACACGGCAAACGAACCAGAACACAGCGGAAACAGTGGCGAAAACAAGCAGCATGTCGACTGGATTAAACCCGTCAGATGGAACACAGATACGAGCCCGGACACAAAAGCCTGATCGCCAGCCGCATGTATCAGTGAGAGGACTTCTTACCCCCTCGTCATCGCATAAACGCGGTAGAGCTTTTCACGTACAAACAAGCACAGCGACAAACGCTCTGCTAAACTTAGATCTTTTTCCATGCGGTGCAAAGTCACAAAGCAAAGACGAGGGCCCGAGAGCAGCTACCAGCAAGATCCGGATGCCATCCCGGACCCCCCGGTCTCAAATAAGATCACTAATAATAAAGGGGAAAATCTGAGCAGGTAAACGGAGAGCCGAGGACGGTGGAGTCATCAGCAGGTAGCAAAATCACTGATAAAGGAGGAAAAGTTCATTTTTCAGCATTGTCCTTTGCCGCCCCCCGACCTGAGGTGCTTCTGACAGCGTTTATTAGCCTCGACAGAAAAATGATGGGAAGGGCAAAAGGGTCGGCCAAAGGAGGGGGATCTGAAATACCTCATTTCACTCCGCTCTTGAGTCCAACTAGGATTTATCTACCAGGACCTAAGACCCAATGAGCCAATAAGAGAACTAGACAGTGGGGTGGGGTGGGGGGCAGATGGAGGGAAAAAGAGAGACATAGAGAGAAGAAAAGATTAGTCAGGGATTGAGAAGCGTGCATAATTCATATGGTCATTACTAGAGATGATTTTGCACATCTTAAGAGAGATCAGAGTCATAATCTAAAATGGGCCCTGATGGAGACCTTATGAGGCAAGTATCAGAGAAGCACTCTGGAGATTCGAGTCTAGGCCTCTTCTGTCAGAGCACGTCCCATCCTAATGACATTCCGCTCCTTCCCATAAGCCTCCACCGGCGCACTGCTTCCTCCCCAAGGGGGGACCGTTAAGGCCTCCGCGTCCAAGAAGCAGCAACAGAGCAGGCGATTTTCCTAAAATAATAATTAACTGGGCAATTTAGCGAAGGGAAGAAAAAAAAACTCCCAGCCCCCACGCTCAATTATTCCTGGTCTCTTTGCACTTTTCCCCCATTCAGTCCCAGAATAGCACGGCATCCATATTTCAAGGTGGCAAAGCAGTGGAAATGATTACGTCAGAGTCCAGCAGGTCTATTTTCTCAGTTCCCGCTGCCTACGACAAGCCCACGAAGAACTTGGCAGCTGGCTTTGAAAAGCAGAGCCTTTATCAATCGACGTGTTCAATGGCTTTGAGGACTTTGATTAAATTTGGGTTGATATGACACTCGATTCGTACTCAGCCCATGGGCTCACATTATACATTCTGCGTGTAGCATTTCTGAGCAAACACAATGATGCCTTTCATTTATCCGAATCAACATTTCCTGCTGTAGGTAATGGATAAACCCATAAGAATTCTCAAGTTGACTTCGCTGCCCCTGGAAATGATCTATCTAAGAAACATCTGATATGTTGTTACCCTTGGCAATCATATCATAAACAGGAGGGTAAATAACACCCTCTCCGGCACAAGGAATTCTCGACACTGTTCTCTGATAGAGACACTAACGCCTAAAATAACCTAGTTTCCCCTTCCCGCAGTCATCATTATTGGAGCCACTGCAGAGCCGGGAATGTACACCATTATGCACTGACAGCCTTTACGCTCGCTAAAGGAGAGGCAACAGCACAACAAACACCAATATGTCCTATCTGCTCGACACAGATGTCAAAGACAGAGTGCCACGGTGCAATAAAGACGCAATGTACAAAATCCATCTGCTTGGAAAGTATGCATGCATTAAGCACTTTATCTACACATGCAAAAAGAAATGTGGTTGTATTTAAGGATTCACAATGTATCTGCACCACATCAATTTGATTGATATTAGTGATTTAATCTGTATCTCATGATATGGAATATTACTATATTATTATTATATATAATATTACTATATTATTTTTTTTTTTACTTTTTTGTGCATTCTAATTTACACAATTTTTACATTTCAGTTACCTTATGCCATCATCTAATGCTCAGTTAAAGATAATCTTTTAAAAAATAATAATTGAATAACATCTCTAAATGAATAGCAATTTTTTTATACTGCATGCCCTTAATAATTTTAATTAAATGTTTAATTTAAATGCTACAAGTGAATTTAGGCATTACAAAATTATTACACATTATTTAGTGGTCTTTTAATGGTCTTAATTTTAAATCACAATTCACTGGACAGGAAATTAGCAATAATTGCACAAATACTGTAGATCAGTGGTTCCCAACCACATTCCTGGAGGCCACCCAACACTGCACATTTTGCATGTCTCCTTAATCAAGCACACCTGAATCAGGTCATCAGCTCATTAGCAGAGAATCCAAGACCAGAAATGGGTTTGTCAGACAAAGGAGACATGGAAAATGTGCAGTGTTGGGGGGCCTCCAGGAACGTGGTAGGGAACCACTGCTGTAGATGAAATAACAAGGCACTGAACAGCCTTCCCCAACTTCCCCAAGAAGAGTTAGTGTTGTTCCACTCAATGTTAATGGCTTCAAACAGTTCATGAGTAGTTGAAAATTGTCTCCCAGTTAGTTTGAGTTTAATGTGAGACCAAATATTCACTATGGGATTCAAATCTGGACCCTGAAGAAAACAAGAGCCTGATGGACTTCTCAAGCAACTTTGTTGTATTTGCGATTTGGGCAGGAGCATTGTCTTGTTGAAAAATAACATCTGATCATTACTCTTTAGACAACAACTTCTCACTTATGGGAAGCAAGCTATTCTGCAATATTCTCCCGTAAATGACTTTTCACAGTGAAGTAGCTCACCAATACCAGGAGCTAAAAAGGCTCCCCACACAATGATACCTCTTCCTTTATGCTTCACTGTAGTAAAGATGCATTTATTATTATATTTTTCAGCAGATTTTCCGAAGACACCACTCTGGAGCATCACCATGCAACTTGTGTTTCATTGTGATTCATCAATCCACACAACTTCCCATATTCTGCCAAAAACTTCTGTGGTTAAGACAATTAAAAGTGTAGTGTTTAGCAATTTTGGGCTTGGCCCATTTTTTTTTTTTTTTCCAGGAGGGTATATATATTTTTATATATATATTTTATGTAAGGGATAATGTACATCCAGACGCTTATCTCAGAACAGACCCAGACAGGGTGATCAGGACCCCGACGCAAAGCGGAGTCCGCTTCCGCGGAAAGAGCAGTTGCTCGCGCGGCAAGTTCAAACTAGACAGAAACACATTTAAGAGATACTGTACAGTCATACAGCATATTACACGGCATTTCGCCACATAAATAATTATGGGGATAAGATATTGATCTGAGATTAAACTGATTTAAAACCGTACCTGTTTGTTATCTTAATCCATTACAGTGAACAAAACAATAGTCGGAAAATGGCAGCAGCTGCGTTTGAGAGCGAGTCATGAAACAAGAGAGCGAGTGTACGATACCGGATTACATAATTAAATAACTACACAAAATTTGACTGCTTTTTAATATTTTATTAGCTCACCAAAGGCAAAACTTCAATGAGGGAAACCCGTTCCTAACAAGCATATAGCGCTGCAGACTTAAGTAACCGGAATGAGCCTATGTTAACCGTTTTCAGCGGTTCTTATCGGGGAATAACATACCGCTGGATGGCGCCATTGACCAATCAGAATCAAGTATTCTACGGAGCCGTGTAATAAATAGATACATATTCTATATATGTATATAAAGTCAAACCAAAATTTATTCAGACACCTTGAACATTTCATTCATTATTAAAGTTTATTCACTATAGATTTAAAAAAAAATGGTAATAAAATATGAGAGGATCTCAGAGTTAAACTGTGTCAGAAAAAAATCATCTTAATTATGTCAGATAACACTTAAGCAAAACATGGTCAGGTCAAAGTGTCTGAATAATTTTTGGGTCCAAATTGTTATCAGTTTTACTGGTAGTCCACTGTATGAAGAATTTGTCACAGTTTACATTATTTTGCTATCCTCACTTACATAAATGAACTATAGTGTCCTGCACCCACTAGTAAAAAAAACACAAAAATTATAACTAGTGTGTAAATAATTTTTGGTTTGACTGTAGGTGCATCACTACATATATTTCTATAGAATGTCATATCCCACGTTTTGTTAAATGCATTCATCAATCCATCTTAGAAATCCATTTTCAGATGCAAGCTGTGGTTGCACCTCAAAGCAAAAAGCTCTTGGCCTGGAAAGAGGCAACCAAGTACGAAGGTTACTCTGATTCGATCCCTTGCTAATTAGCGCTGCTCGCCGCTCAGTACATGGTAATGGAATCCAGGGGATTCATTGACTGGATGCACTGTGTTTAAGGTCTGCAAATTACCTTGGGCTCCAGTTACCACCGGCTGGCACTGAGCTTGCTGAAGCTCAAGGTTCAGTCCAGCATAAAGGGACACACACAGCACCGCACAGCAGAAAAGCCAGTGTTCTCGCAATCTGGGTCAAACACATAGATCATAAGGTAAGAGTGTTGTTTTTCGCCTAGAAAAATATATGACAAGCTGTGTTGTTCAACGGTTAACCATGTGTTTATTTGTCATGTTCTTTGTTTGTCTCCGTTTTTTCCAGCTAATTAATCTGAAGGGACTACACTTGCTCATGCACTGTGATGAGGAATCGCAATCTCCGCAGAGGTTTGCTGTTTACAACCGTATAAGCTGGACGACCAATGACGGCACGCATTAGACTTTAAAGTACGCGTTCTAACATTTAATAATCAAAAAGTGACAATTGACCCATTTTGATTGATCTGAGATGAGAGACACCACCAGCTTCAAAGCTTGAGAGCTAATCACAAGGAAGATCACAGGAAGATCTCATCCTGCTGACATATTCCAGAACCCACCTGGAGATGTGGCCTGGACCAACCAGACCCACAACGGCCTCAGATGAGCTTTAATCTTCCCCCGGCACCACAGTGATCCCGAGACAGACAACAGCTCTGCCTATGGCTCCTTTGAAGCACGGAGCTCCATTAGCTTTCATGGCTAACCCAGAAGCCCTGTATGAGGCCTTCCTTTTTGAACAGACACCACACGCAAGAGAAGAGAACAAGATGAAAATAAATAAATAAAAGGAGCGTTGAACGAGGAGGTTGTCTCCCCTGTCTGAGAGCTGCTCCATCTCGGAGAACTTCAAGGGCGTGATTTGGGCTTTGATGCGGAGCGTTGTGACGGCTGACAGAGCTGAAAACACAGCATTGCTTACTAAAACAACGGCAAAAACAAACGCAAGCTGTCTGTGAAGCGTCTAACGCACTGCACCTGTGGATGGCTCGCTCGCCCGCCTTCATCTTCTCTCTCAACAGCTGCTGCTGCTGGATCAGGACTATGCCTGCTGCTCCTCAACATCACTGACAGGATAGCCCTAGCGGAAGCTGTTTGCTGCTTTTAACATCACCTCGGCAATTACAGTCACTGAGAGTGCATTGCGGGGAGCTTAACCTAAGGGAAGCTCCGTTATCAGCATTCTAAATTCTACCGGCATTACTCAGTGGTTGAGCTACTGTCACAGATGGATCTAGTATGCTTACATTCATGCAAGTTTTCAACCCAAAGTCCAAAATAAGACTGTAGGTCTACTTTATCATAAGCCAAAATGAAAACATAAACTTTCCTATTTACTTTTTTGCACATTCTTGGTCTTATACTGAAATTTGAACATTATTACAACGATCATTATAACAATATATATATATATATATATATATATATATATATATATATATATATATATATATATATATATATATATATATATATATATATATATATATATATATATATATATAAAATCAATACTGAAATGATTCTCTGAAACACTTCTAATACTCATTTTCCACAGAATAGATAGCTAGTCTCTCCAACAGGGAGTTGACACACAAACCTGCCTCCTCTTACTAGTTTCATTTTGTTTGTTTGTTCCGGATAAATATTGTTGGTGCCACAGGACTTGAATTTCAGATTGGGATTGCACATATTGCGCATAATTTTTGCTCATACCCAAACTGCGCACACATAAAGCCATCTCTCAGTAGTTATTTTTCGCTGCTTTTTTATTGCGCTTAAACAGTCAAATACACACAAAATGCCACTCTAGGAGAGTATTCGCACAGTCAGTTATGTTTAAAGTGAAAGTAAACAGTTGAGAAAGAAAACGCATGTGTAACAGTATATTGGATCCATGCGTCAGGTCTTAAAGTGACAGCCTAAAATACCTGCTGTCAAATTATGATAATATTAAAAATATCTTTATATTTTTCCACCATTGGTGTAAAATTTGTCAAATTTGTGGGCAGAGAAAATGCTAAGTGGGTAGTAACTTTGAAAAACCACTATTAGTCACAGTGCCTAATGAGCGAAAAAGCCTTGATTATAACCTTTTTAACATGGTAACTAGTAACTTAACACCTTTGAAAAGACTTTTTTGGTTCACAAAATGCCCTTTAATTTTTGCATTTACCTATCATATATACACCACTTCACAAGCCAATCAACGAATCTGATAATACAATTTATGGCTTAATTGACCAAGAACCATTATACATAAACCATTTTAATTATTTTATTTCAGATTTTCTGACAACAAAAACTAAATGATCATTAGACCACATTATTAACATAATATGTGGTTTAAGTATTCCAATAATAAAATAATAATAATTAATTAGTATCTTAACTATTGTGGTTATGCATACAAGTTGTTTTGGGATTCAAATAGTAGCATTTTCATAAGTGGTTTGTGCTATGTAATTGTTAATCTACATTTCACATTTTATTCAAAAAGTTGAATAATTATTTCTGGCTGAATATCCTACAGTAAAATGGATGAATAAGGTTGTTTGCCATGTCTGATCTTTAAAACCAATGTTTTTTCTAGTTCTCATCCACTAAAAATGTGTTATGTATTAATAGGTTATTAAATGTCTAAACAACAAGAATCACACCAGCTTACACACTTTATGCTCCACACTTTATGTTACAGGAAAAGGCAAATCCATCATAGGTTTAGATTGAACCATTTAAAAATCGAGTTCATAACTGCCTGAGAAGGGCCAAACAGGTCACCTGGAGTCTCCTCCCTGCTGAAGCGTACTCAAACATGATCCCCATTTTAATCTCACTAAGACACTAAAAAAGCTGCCAGACAGGCACAGGCCAAATCAGATGCTAAGCAGGCACAGAGGCATATTGATGCTTCAATATGGATAAATGGCACAGGTCATTTTGCAGTGCCTTGCGGACATTGATTTGAGACGGAGATGTGCAAGTGAGGGCTACATGACTAACAGGAATCGCTTAGCTAAAATACTTACTGAATTCTCCAGAGCTTCTCCTGTGGCCTTCCATGTAAACATGCAAACAGGAAGGCCAACTAGAACTGTGCATCAACCAATCTAATGTGGTCTGACAAAGATATAATTGCTACTGGGAAAAGTGGAAAGCTCTAACTTGGGTTGTTATCCGTAAGACAGTAACCACTTTGTATGAGCTAGCCTAAACTCCTAGAATCCTTCTGCCTGCTCTCACCCCATTCGCTCCCTCTTGGGGTTTAATGTGACAACAGCAAAGCTGTGTTCAATTACTCCTATAGTAGACTTCCAGCTTACAGGCACAGAGGAGGTTAACCAGCAAGCACAACAGCAAAGGCAGCCACTAAGTTCTCTGCAGGACTCTGGGCAGCTTCGTTTCACCTGCTGGTCACAGCACTACACTCATTCTCACACCAACAACTCATCATCAACCTATAAACCTTCATAAATGTTACAGTTAGAAGTCATACTGTGTGGCCAGGTTTATCAGACTTCCCTAAAGTCAAAATGAGATAGACATGTAACGGATCGTAGATGATCCATACAAACTGGGCCCCACAGTTTGGCACTGTTTTGGCACTTTGGCACCGTTGTCGCGCCGCGACAGCTAAAAGCGGTCTAAACTGAACGTGACAAACTGACCATTGCAAAGCACTAGGTCTACGTCAGAAATTGAACGGGGAATTTGTTTACTGTCGGGAATTTGTTGTGTCACGTTGCGCTGCTTCTAGTGTAGACACTGTGTAAGTCTTACCAATTTAAACATTCAAGCGAGTTTCAGACAGAAGGCCAACACAGAACTGAGTACTCCGTTAAGAAATCGGGTGTGTATCATTATATTGGATCCGTGCATTCAGTCTAAAATTGAGAGCAGCCTATATATACCTGCTGCTTTCTATTAATCAAACAACAAATCAAAGCTTTAACAAAGATTAATCTGTACTTATTTTATACAGTGAACACTATGCAGTGTTATTTTACACTTAATAATTACATTTCTACACCTGAATTCTACTGTTAGACCTTCTACTGTAATTCTTGTAATTTGTGGATTTGTTATTTTACTAGTCACTTGTCTTTAATAATGTTTGAACTTTATTAGTTTAGCTAGTAGTTTTTGCTGTGGTACTTAAAGTGTTTTCAAGTAATAAATATAAAGCAAAGTCATATTTCTAATCACTCCCCCACCACCTATTTTTGCGGATCTGAAAAATGATCTGACTCAAAAACTTCATATGATCCCAACCATGAGTTTTGTGACCCCTAACATGAAATGAAGTCTGCAACCCATTTTACTTCCATAATGTGGCATATTTCCAAGTTAAAAAAGGGCCCATTAGGAATTGAATGGATTATAAAAATTCTTTCATACCAGAATAAGGAATCAAATGCAGAGAAACACACTACCATTCAAAAGTCTGGGATCGGTAAGATTTTTAAATATTGTTTTCAAGAGGTTTCTTATCCTCACCAAGTCTATTTGATCAAAAAATACAGTAAAACAGCAATATTGAAAAAATATTCTTATAACTTAAAATAATTTTCCTTTTTAAATTTATTTTTAAAATGTAATTCATTCCTGTGATGGCAAAGCTGAATTTTCAGCTAATCGATTACATTTGATTAACAATAAACAAGTAACATTTCTTATTAATTTTATTCTTATTATTGAAACAGATAAATTTTTTCAGGATTCTTGATGAACATAAAAGTTCAAAAGAACTGCATTTATTTAAAATAGAATGTATTTGTAACAATGTAAAAGTCTTTACTGTCACTTTTGATCAATTTAATGCATCCTTGCTGAATAAATGAGTTAATTCCTTTAAAGTAAATATCTTACTGACCCTGAACTTTTGAATGGTAGTGTGTATAAGTATAAATGCAAATATTTAAATAAAGAAAGCAAATATGGTGGATTTTAATGTCATGCCGACTTCATATAATCCCCCTTAATATATTCCACAAGTCACCAATGTACACGCTTTATCTCTCTTGAACGACAAAGATGCAGTTAATCTATTGAGAGCAGTAAATGCAGTTTGTTTTCTGGTGGAGGAAACCGAGAAATAGGCCAATCACTCAGGCAGCATCAGCAGACTGCTTTAACTGGCTGAAAAGAGCCATTTAAGAGAATGTCAATCGAACCTGAAGGTATATTTGGCAGACAAGAAAATGAAGGTAGCTCTATGGGGAAGCTGAGCAATCTTTGGCAGCGGTTTGTCAGAATGCACTGAAACCCTGATTGGGGGAGGAGTCGCATCGTCAGACGCGTGACACTGACAGACAACTTTACAGTTAGCCGTTACGTTCGTATAGCAAATCCTGTGACTTAAGGTAATGCTATGACAGTTTAAATAAATAACACTGACTATTACTGAATAAATCATGAGCCGTCACCACGCTTTCTCTCTCTCACCTTTAGCTGTCGAACGAATGGGTACAATTAGTCCGAGATCCATTTTGTTAGCTTCTTTTGCCATCGAAACTCAGACAAAGTAATAGGCGAAAGGAGAAGCATAATGTAACTGGTAAACATAGGTTGTAAATCTTCCCCCAGCTGTTTTTGAAGTAGCACCGCTGTTGTGGAATCACAGGAAAGGCTGTCTATTTGTTATTATGCAGAACTAAATGAACTGACAGAGAAAATCGAAAAGCATTCCAACCTAATGATAATGGACTAGCGGAATACGACAGCCCTACAATCTCTCATTTTACTACTCCACATTAGCATTTTACTTAACGTGAAAAATGCCTGTGCACTGCTGAGGAGAATAAATTTGAAGAGCACCATGGACAACTCACTGATTAGCCACAAACCCAGTCCAAGACAAGGACAAATTAAATAATGACCTGCTTAAAAAATGCTAAATAAAACAATCATAAAAAGGACAGCCTGATTAAAACGGTCCATTCGCCATCCTCTGCTTGTAAGTACTAAGTCTAAGACGGCATTGTGAATGCTTTTAAAGAGGTCAGCTATTATTTGTCTGGAAATAAAGGCCAAGATATGCCAACCAAGAGAGGCTGCATTTTTCAATCTGCCTCAAGTGAGGTTTGTGGCTTGGGTGACTAAATAGTCTACTCTAGTTTGGAGCTGGAAAGCCTTGTGTCCCTCAGGATGTGTGGTTAAACCGAAGAGACACAGGAACAGAATGGCAGGGAGTCCTACAGAAAATCTAGCCTTAGCTAGCTGGTTTCTAGCCATTTTGGACCAGCAAACCAGTCAAGTCAGTTTTTGGAACATGGTAGTTGTTTCACCATACTGTCCAGCTTGGACTAGCTAAAACAAACTAGTTTCAAAACACAGCTACTAGTTTAAAACGGATTTTCCAGCAGAGAGGAAGTACGGCCCACTGAAGACCTGGTCTCCACTGCATACTCTGTAACTACTGGAGACCTGTAATCAACATCAGGGGATAGAAAGAGAAAGAGCGCTAGGGATAGGGGGAGAGTGAGAACAAGTGAGTGAGATTAAAGGTGCGTGGGGGGTACTCCACTTTCACTCTCAGTGATCAGTGGTGGCTACTTTTAGCATGTCTCCTCCTCATCTGTGGCACTGCCCTTGATTCTACTAACAGCATGAGAGAGAAAGAGAGACAGAGAGATCAGCCAGAAGCACAGGGGGGAGCCTTCCACTCAAGTCACCTCATCCAAAGGAAGTGGAAAAGGAAAGCTATCAAGCACCCGCTAAAATGTCAAAATGAGAGACAGACAATAGCTGAGAATAATCCAAATCAAGGCAGAGTAAACAGGCGAATTAGGAGCTTGTGTTGCAAAAATGACTCACTAGCTCAGGGTTAGTTCACCCAAAAATCGAATTTCTGTCATTAATTGCTCAGCATCATCTTCGGAACACAAATTAAGATATTTTTTGATGAAATCCAAGAGCTGTCTGACTCCTCCATATACACCAATTTAATTACAATTTTCAAAGCCCAGAAAGGTACTAAAGACATTGTTGGACCCACGTGGAGTATTTTAACAATGTCTTTAGTACCTTTCTGGGCCTTGACAGTGGTAATTAAATTGCTGTCTTATATTCATCAAGAATCCTGAAATTTATTTCATAAAAAATATCTTAATTTGTGTTCTGAGGGTTTGTAATTAATGACAGAATTTTTGTGTGAACTTACCCTTTACATTTGTCTCCAAATGTATATTATATTATATTATATTATATTATATTATATTATATTATATTATATTATATTATATTATATTATATTATATTATATTATATTATATTATATTATATTATATTATATTATATACACAAAATTATAATATAATATAATATATGTTAAAAAAGTCTGTTATGCTGACCAAATCTGCATTTACTTAATCAAAACGACGGTTTTTAATACAGTTTAATGTAATTTATTCCTATGATAGCAATAATTCATGCTGAATTTTCAGCAGCCATTACTAAAGTCTTTAATGTGACAATAAAGACTGGAGTAATGGCTGCTGAAAATTCAGCTTTGCCATCACATGAATAAATTACATTTTAAAATATATTCAAACAGAAAACACTTATTTTAAATTGTAATAAAATTTCACAATATTATTGTTTTTACTGTAAGTGAATAGTGTCAGTAATTTGAAACAAATTTTTGCACCACTGTAAATATCTTTACTGCCACTTTTGATCAATTTAATACATCCTTGCTGAACATACCCCAAACATATGAATTATATAATATAATATAATATAATCATCATTTTAATAATAATATAATATAATATAATATAATATAATATAATATAATATAATATAATATAATATAATATAATATAATATAATATAATATAATATAATATAATATAATATAATATAATATAATATAATATAATATAATATAATAATATAAGTCTGTGAATAAACTTTAGATGATGCAGCTTAAAATGGTTGACTGAGAAATAGGGACGAAAAGAAAAAGAAATAAGAGACAGCCAAGTTCATGAGTCTCTGTGCACCCCACATCATTTAGCCATCATCTTCGCTAAACCCTCACACATCCCTTCAGCCTCTGGGAGAAGCACTAGGAGTAGGACCACACTAAGAATGTGGGATTTACAGCTGTACCTGAAGCCCTGGACATAGATTTCAGGAATCACTAGAGCTTGGGCAACGAACGCCTTAAAAAAAAAAAAATTCCACATTTCAAGGGTGAGACAGCAACCAGTATCCACCAGTGAAAATGTCTGCCAACATGTTGAGATCATCACCCATCACCCATTGCAAGCACACACTCTCTGGGTCAAAAGAAGTCCAGCCCTTAACCCTGGCGTAGAGGGAGGGAACAGCTCTCAGAGGGTGACAGTGGCAGTAATGACTGGTTGTGGACAAAAGAATACATCAGGGAGAGTGTTGCTTCACAACAAGGGCCTTCTTAAAATAGACTGCTGAGCCAAGAAGGACAGTTTGGGCTCTTTGAGGGCTGGGGATTCGACGTCAACCATAAATTTTATAATGTGAGTGGGTGATTAATACCAAACTTGTTCATTTTACATCGGACAATAATTTTCACCCCTTTTCAAGCGTTTACATCAGTTACAAGCTTATGTCACAATTCAGGCATCAATGAATTGTGAGGACATTTATTGCACACATAAACAGTCAAACAAATATATATTCACCCATGCGAAATAAACGGCGTCCCCGGGGGGGGATATTCATTGATATCTTAAAATGTGTCCTGCAATAAAAGTTGTTTGCACTTTTTTGGTGCCACATAAAGTGCAGATTGTCTAAGACCCAGTCAGCCTCCATTTATAAATACAACAGGAAAATACCTTTAGTTATCACACCCCGTAACCTCTCGCAACCGTCCCTCGACTGCCACTGCCAGTAACCCTGGCTGAGACAGAACCACAGGTGGGCCAAATTAACATTGAGATCGTTTATAAAGTGGTGGTCTTTCCATGTTAATTACTTAAGTATAATTTCTCAGCTCCCGTATTAATAAGCCCGGCTCTTTTGATAGACACGGCAGTATTAAAAGCCCAGTATGTGATACTATGAGCCACACAGCAGCGTATATAATGAGCCATAAATCAAGTATCATTTACTGTCTATCGCGGGCTATTAATCTTTGCTGCGTTACTCAACGGTGCAACTCCGAGGACAGCTGCCTCTCTGAGCTATGCGCTCATAAACACAACATCAACTGTTCAATATCTTTTATGGTTATGGATGCACACCGTCAACTTGCTCAAACCTTGTCAAAGGTGCCAATCATAAGTTCAAGTGTCGCGTCTACTTTTCCCTCTCTTTTTTTTTATCTGCTGATGTTCCCCAAGTAAACTTCCCCTTTATGTACTGTCCTCAGAGAGAGGCTGTGATCTCTGGCTTCGCACTCTGATGAATGGTAAAAGCATGTTCAAATAAAAGCTTGTGTGAGGGAAGGGACGGGACTTAGAGAGTGGTTTTCACGGCAGGCAGCTAAGAGCTGGGATTTGGGAAGACGTGCAGCATGTGCTGCGGAACGGCATGAGAACTGGAGCTGTAAAAACAGACAGACAAAAAAAAAAAACAGATGCAGGGGTGAGATGGGAATTTCCTGTTTGATAAAATTGTAGAAGAATGCACAAGCATTCATTTAAAGATGAAGCTTCGAGGTAGCTTTTTTGTTACAAAAAAAAAAATATATGTTAAGAAAAAAAAAATCTCAAATGCTTTCAGGCTGAAATGCAAAATGTGAATTCACTCTGTAACTGTACATTCATTGTGGCTTTAAGATTTGATCAAACACAAAACAATGGTTGCTGGAGGAGATGAGAGTTCCTAAACTTGCAGGTTCAGTCTGGAGCTCTCAGTAGGGTGTCTACTTCAATAGAACAAGCATAAGTGAACTTGGTTGTTTTCCAGTTTAGGCCTGAATCAGGATAGGGAGCTGTTGTTTGTTTGCTCTGTTCAAAACGGAAGAGTTCTGAACTGGAATTTGGGCTGTATAGAAGATTTCAAACTTCATCCAACAAACAAGCACGTACAGTAAACCACATTTCTGCTCAAACTCCACCACTGGATTTCATGTGTCTCAAGAACATGTATTTTCAAGTCTCAGGAATAAAAAGTGATAGTGCAGGGCAGTATGACTGAATATAATGTGAATTCTGCGGTACCATTTTTATACTGCGGTA
Source organism: Chanodichthys erythropterus (assembly GCF_024489055.1). Classification (NCBI taxonomy): domain Eukaryota; kingdom Metazoa; phylum Chordata; class Actinopteri; order Cypriniformes; family Xenocyprididae; genus Chanodichthys; species Chanodichthys erythropterus. The sequence continues at coordinate 22,006,890 of NC_090237.1, forward strand.
AATCTGTGATGTAACTTAAAAAAATCTGACAAGAAGAAATTACAAAAATTTAATTTTGACACACTGTTAAAAAAAACACACTAACAGTTTTACTTTCAGTTAATCTTAAATAAAATGAAAATGACCCCATGATTTACTCAACTTCAAGCCATCCTAGGTGTATGACTTTCTTCTTTCAGATGAATACAATTGGAGTTATATTAATAAACACCCTGACACTATCAAGCTTTATAATGGCAGTAAACGGGGGTCACGAGTTTGACGCTCAAATAAGTGCATTCATCCGTCATAAACGTACTCCACACAGGAGTGTAAGAAAAATATACATATTACATATTACATTACAAAGTAAAATAATTAGCTTCTGGCCAAATGGCCATACGGATTCTACTTACTTCTACTAAGCGTAACTTACACGCTGTATTAAGTAAGGCTTCGCGTAGTAGGTCATGACATAGTGTAATAAGTCATAGCATCATGTAAGTTACGCTTTAGACGCAAGTAGAATCTGTAACTGATTGTTTTCGTCTGAAGGAAGAAAGTCATACACACCTAGGATGGCTTGAGGATGAGTATATCATGGGGTAATTTTCATTTTAAAGTGAACTAATCCTTTAATTTGCAGCATTAAAACCAAATTCAACACTATTTGGTTTTAATGCTGCAATGCCACTTCAGAAGTGGCACTGAGTCATATTTAATGCATTGCTGCTGCGAACTCAATTCTTCCATAATGTGAAGCTGTTTTTGCACTGATACCAGACTGAACTGAAAACGATCTTTTGAAATGTGTTCATCAAATCACTATATTCGAGAAAAATTGTCATCACTAGATTTTATATATAGACTATAAACATTTACGGCTTGAATTTCAACCTAAACTAACTACATTATGATATATACTATAATAAAAGATTTTGGTCATGCAGTCCACCCCTAAGTGAGTAATAAAAAACAGGGGGCCATATTTGGCCTGGCCATGTTCACGTTTGGAGGACGCGTCAAACAGCCCTGACTCCCCAAGGTTGAATCAAGAACATCGAAACCTCGACCGAGGCAGCTGTGGAAACAATGGCTGTGCTGCTGTCGCCAATCAACAAACAAGTGCTCCCCGAGCGGCCCATCTCCCCCACTGCTCACAGCCATTAAGAGAGGGCCAGCAGGCCCAAATCTACTGCAGGGCAGAGAGGCCACAGCTGTGGGGAGCATCAGCACAGCAGGGTACTCTAAGAACGGAGAGAGAAACACGGATGAAGACACAAATCGATGCACTGGGATGATTATACTGCACAAAATAAAAGTATGAGCATGGATATTGAAGTCCAAGATGGTTAGTCTTACTTCCTGACTCCTGTTCAGTGCTGGTGCTCAGTCAGAAAGGTTTCCCATGAAGATCAATGACGTATTTGACTACTACATAATCTGCTCTAAAAATAAACATGCTGCATCATGGTCTGGTACTAAAAACTAGATTTGAGAAAGCATTTTAATATCCAAAAGTAGTTTAATTCTTCATTTTTAGACCATCACAAGCCAGCTTTGAGGTAATGTTGTTTAAATAAAGCAGAAAACATTCATAAAAATAAAATAATTATTTTTTTCTAAATAAAATAATACGGAAAATTTAAGGGGGGGGGGGGGGAGTTGCTGGAGCAGATTTGCAGCAAAAAAACTAAAGTAATTTAATTCAGTATATTTAGATCATACAAGTTATATTAATAAATAAATAAAATTGAAGTACTAAAATCTTTTTTTTTTTTTTTTTAAATAGAACAATTTATACACTCTGGAAAACGTTGCTAGAGCAGATTAGCAAGAAGAAAAAAAAATCAATCAAATCAACTGAATGCGTATAACATTGTGTGCATACAGTGCAGAAAGCTATTATACCACGGTATAAATTATATTATTATGCCGCTGCTATTACCTGACGTTAGTGGTTCGATTTAAGTTCCCAACCAAAAAAAGTGTGTTTACTTGGCATGGCAGCATGCACTAAATTTCCATTACATGCAAAGCGTTTTGCAAAACTCTGCTTTTGCTGCATCTAACACAACAAATTGTCGAACACTAACCATTTAAAGGGATAGTTCATCCAAAAATGAAAATGCTGTCATCATTTAATCACCCTCAAGTTGTTCCAAACCTGTATGAATTTCTTTCTTATGCTGAACACAACAGAAGACATTTTGAAAAATGACTAACCAAACGATTGATGGACCCCACTGACTTCTATAGTATTTTTTTTTCCATTCACAATAACAGAATTTTCATTTTTGGGTGAACTATCTCTTTAAGTGAGCAAAATCCCACTCCTCCTTCCATATAACCATCTACTTTCTGTCTACTGTTACCAAACGTGTCAAACTCTAAGGCCATCAGTAATAATTAATCACCTATGGCACTGATCAGAGAGCCCCAGTCTACTGGCATCAGCTGCCCTCAACTCAACAGCGAAGCCACGGTTAAGCGTGTGCCAAAAGAACGGATGGATGGTTAACTGCTCCCAAGCAGACATTTACATCCGAGCTGTATGGTCAGTGGGAACATTATATCTATATTCTCTTGCACTAGCCCACTCTTCAACAGACATTTATCCTCATAACTTTCCCATTACACCCAATGCATTGACCATCCACCGAGGACTTCCCGGTATGGGTGTCATATCTCAGCATTACTAGGAGCTAAAACGGCTCTCATGATCGCTTTAGAATGATGATGCGATTCCTTTAATGATGTTATTATTTAAGAAACCACTCTGACTTGGGCCAAGTGTAAAATCGCCATTCCTTCTCACATTTAACACTATTAAAAACATCCTGTGCATTCAGACTTCCTGATTTCAGATCGTGGCTGATATTCTCAAGATCCAGCTCTGATTGTTAACTGACTTGATGCGGCACTTATTTGCTCCAAGGGTCTTCCCATTAGGGGAGTATACCTGCAGTCGAACACAGTAACATAGCAACCAGGGTCACATGACCCATGCACACTGCAGGGAGTTGATATTGTACACCTCCAGGCCCAGAGAACTGGCAAAGAAGTGAGCAGAACCCTCTATCACTTTCAGTCATCTTCCTATATTACATTATTAACTGCTTTTTCGTTTCAGCATTTCAAGCTTACGGATGGAGAAGTCTCTCTAGCTAAGGGCAAAATAAAAAAATAAAATAAAAAACGATTGTTCTTGCACTTGTGAACTCAGGCCACAACAGGCTAAATCTAAGCTACCATTGGTTTTAAAAAGTTAACTAAAACTAGGCACCATTCTGTCCAAATAATTATCCACTATCAAGCACAGATGTTTAGAAAGATATTTAAAGAAGAATACAATCTCTGTTTTGAAATACTTTGACATACTATTGAAACAGGAAACTGAGATGGCACATTTCAAAGTGCTTGTCCTTCAGTTTCAAATTCAGACTGACAAAACCATACAGCAACATAATGTCAACCCAGATCTGGCCCACATCTGGTCCGCGTGTAATCCACATGTACCAGATGTGGGCTGGATGTGGGCCACAAAAATATCAATACACAACTTAGAGATAGAGAGATCTAGAGATATAGAGATAGAGAGATAATACGGTAGTAACATTTTAGGTTTTACAGATTTAACTTAAATTTAGAGTAAAAAAAAACAAACAAAACAAAAAACATTTTTCATTAACTGATATAATGTTAATATACTAACCAATACTAATATTTGTTTTGTAGCTTTATATATGTACTGACAGGTGGTGATGAGAGTCACATGATGAAATATGAATCAAAGAATATCACAAGCAGCTTTTCTACAAGCTGAGAAGGTAAATAATATGTAAAAGGTGCAAAGTGTCATTCACACAAATACTAAACACCATCATGGTAACACACATGACACTAAAGTAATGCAATAAACATTAATTTAACAACATGTACATTAGGGTTTTATGTCACATGTAATGACTGATCAGAAAATCTAAGAAACGGTTATTTCAACAAAACTGCATCAAATGTGAAGTGTCACACAAGGAATTCTAGTAATGTCAATTTATGTTTTTTCACTGTAAATTATCCAAAAATTACAATTCTTTTTTTACTTCCAAAAACTGTAAATTTAACAGTGTTTTACTGTAAAATTACATTAAATGTAAGCTTCGATCTATTACTGTTATTCACTGTATATAGTACACTCTAAGCAACTGGGTTGTTTTAACCCTGTGAATAAATGTTTGCCCAACCTGCTGGGTAGTTTTATTTAACTCAACTATTGTTTAAATATGGCTGTATTGCTTGCTTAAAATGAACTCAAAGTATGTTGGAAATGAAGACTTATTAATAAGTGTTCATTTATTAAACATTTGTTTTTAACCCAGCATTTTTTTTTTTTAGAGTGTAAGGAAAATGAACAGGTTTTTACTGTCGGTCTGTACAGCATGATTTAATAAACCATTTATTGTTGAGATTGCCTGACAGCAGGTCATCACAAGATAAAACAGGGTCAAGGATCTCTGAGACCTTAAGAGTGCATTGGATACTGTAACACCCTTCAAAACACAGACACTCTCACGCCTGCCTGTGATTGATAATTAAAATTTGATGTTGAGATGGGCAGGCCTGTATGTTCAGAGGCTCTGTTTCATTCATAATTGATTGCCAATTATTCCGTCGATTACCAGCAGGCCGCAAGTTTCACTCTGAACTCCTCAAACCGAAGAGGTTAAAGACCCGAATCCTAGAACACGAGCTCCAGACATAACACGTCAATACCAGAGGAACAGCCACCCAAGAGCTGCCTTCATATTCAGCGAGACGCAACCTTTAACGATGGAGGCCTATGGGTAATTAATGTGCTGTTCATTTTACTAATAACTAGCTTAATTATTCATCACAGACACTAGCCACAGATAAATGATCGTGATTTATTGTATCAATGCATCAGGGTCTTTGAGTAATTAGTGCTGCTGGAAAGCACAACACTTGGCCCTATGTGCCACAGCGCTAAATTTTAGCTACGATGTCCATACTGTTAAAAACAAATATGTCCTTCACAAGAGTCTGCATTTTCATTCATAACATCGGATTTATAAAATTTTAAATAGTGTTAAATGTGTAATGCTTACATATTTTGAATAATTTTATTTCAGGCACCAATATACTCTAGTACTCTATATTATTACACAGTTTACCATGTTTAAATCCATTACATACAAAATCAGCAACGAAAAATACGCAATAAAAAAAAAAAGAAGAGGCTGATTCAATTGGTGCCTTCCCATAACAGTCTATAACATAAATGCATGTGAGAGTTTGTATGTGCTGTTGTGTCTGGGACCATGAGTGAGAGAGAGAAACCTATCAATATCTTAGAGCTAGCAGTCTCAGAGCAGAGCACATCAGCAAGGACAGGGCCAAAAATAAAAGCCTGCACCATTTGCAACTCCAACAGAGAGACACTCCTAATGGGCCTCTGTAAGTTCACCAGAGGAGAGGGCCTACAGGAGATTTATTTTAAAAACCGAGAGGAAAATGTGATGACAGTTGGGCTGATGATTCCAAATAAAAAAATCTGCTGCTGAATAAGGGATTGTTTGAGCTCCGCTAGTTTCAAATAAAATAGCTCATGTTG